>NC_051186.1:70604034-70632468 GCF_013339695.2 Rhipicephalus sanguineus
TACATTGTGTTACTTCATCAGGAGCCGTTGGTCGCGGTGTCCCCGGCTTTGGTGGTGCTATTGTCCAACTTATTTCTTGCTTTAACCAGAATTGAGGTTGACATCCCATTTCTTTATTTGGGTACAAATAATTGAAAGTACCATCGAATTATTACAGTAAGCGATGTACTTGTTTTATTCACGAAAATAAGCCCGTATAAATCTTAAAAATGGCAGCCGTTCTACACGCAAACCCCCCCCGAAAATTCCTGGGTACGGCCCTGCTAGAGCCTCACATTCCCTTCCGCATATATCTGCCAGTCGCTGTATATCATCTTGACTGTCCGCAAATAAGACAATATCATCAGCATAAAATAGACCGCTGGAGCTTCTGCTCAACCATCGTGCCGACCTGTTTGTGTTGACAATTAAATCCATGTTGCTACCTTCTAGCGCTTTTTCCATCCTCACCATGTACAGCATGAATAACAGCGGGGACAAAGGACATCCCTGTCTCAGCCCTTGCTAATTTCAACGCTGTCCTTGCTACTTATTCCTTCCCATTCTATCAAACTGTATTTTCTCGGTACATTTCCCTCAAAAGCTGTATACAGTCGTCCCCTATGCCCACTTCTTCTTTCAATATATCCCACAAAATTTCCTGCTTAACGTTGTCATACGCCCGTGATATCTAGATAAGCTACGTATAAGGGCCTGTTTTCTATTTTCGATATTCTATACACTGGGAAGAAACAAACAGATTATCGTCTAACCGCCTGTCGATTCGAATCCATTCTGAAGTTCTCCCAAATATCATTTTGTTCTGCCCACGCTTCTATTTTTAATTTTACTGCCTGCACGCCAACCTGTATAGCACCGATGTACTGGTTAGCGGTCTATACGAGCGAAGTTATCTTTTTCTCCCTTGCCTTTATAGATTAAGTTCATTCTACTTTTTCGCCAACTGCTGGTATTTCCCTCTCCTGTAAGCACTTTTCTACTGCTTTCAGCAGTGCTTCTTTAGTGTTATGTCCGAGTTCGTTAATGAGGCGGACGGGAACCCCATCTAAGCCCGGAGTAGTGCGCTTAGGAATTTTTCCTTCGGCCTTCTTCCAATTGAAATTCTCTAGTACTACATCTTCGTCAGTTGCACTCCTTTGCGTACTATTACCTACCGGGGAATCCCCTGGGTGACCTTTTTAAACGAATCGGCTGTTATCTTTCGGATGTAACCTAGCGCTTCATGGCCTTCCATTGATTTCCCTCCTTCATCTACCAACGTTGTTGATTGTGACAGACTTCCTACCTAGCGCTTTTAGGTGGCTCCAAAATATCCTAGGCGCGGCCTTCTTCTTTTCGCGAATCTCTGTCTCCAGCGTTCACTTTCACCTTTAATTTTTGCCTCGACTAATTTCTGCACGATGGATTTTTGCTCTAAATATATTTCCCATATTTGGTTGACTTCGTCCTGTGGCCGCTTCTCTTTTTTTTGCCTGTCTGTGCTCCCGTGATGCCTCACGTCGCTTCTCGGATCGCCTCCCGGATTTCTTTGTTCCACCACTTTTTGGCTTTCTCTTTCCTTTTCAACAAATAGTTTTTTCTTCTCTTTTCCATTTCTTTTGTGAATATGTACTGCTCTTGACAGGCAGCGCCATCTCTGGCAGAAAGATAGAACTGGGGTGACAGCAGCGCGCGTTTTCCCTTCTCTCCACCGCGTTGCCGCTCGCTTCTGTGCACGTGCAGAGCTCTCGCGGTGCCTCAAAATGTACCGCCTGCGCGCGGGTTCAAAAAGATCTCACAGCTGGACAAGCACTTCCGAAAAGCGAACTTGATAAAAGGAGAAAGGCTGTTCAATCACGTTAACGTGTGAAGAGCAGTCGATCGACGACAACGACGCCCGACTCAAGCGAAATGCATTTCCCAAGTCGCGATTACACCGTGTAGGACGTATACCTCGAGGTAAGTCTCATTCTGTCATGTTAAAGATGAATAATGGTCCACATGCACTCCGAAATGAAACCGTACAATCGATGTTCTGCGGCGTGGACTACGAATCATATGATTGTTGTTTTGATATGGCATGCTACAGTAGCAGCCGTGTACTTTCGTGAACAAACGTTTGCGGAGTGCGAAAAAAAGAACTTACACGGCCATGGCCCTGTTTCCTGAGAAGGTTAGAGTCAAGTCTTCCGTGCCGCTGGAGAATCACCCGCCGATTAAGACGCGAGGCGCTAGCTGAGCTTCAACCACTGTGAAGCAAGATGAACTGCTCGCCTCGTTTTTTTCGGCTCTCGCGTCATGCTTGCAGTCTCTTTTTATGATATCGACTTGACAGGCGTATAAAACCTTCTGCATGAACGCGGCTAGAAAATCGCACAAAGTCAGAAGGTGGTTACTTCAAGGTTGCAATTGCAAAGCATGTATTAAGTGCCAGTTTATATTTAGCGGCTTAAATATATATCACCCTAATAAAGTGACAAAAAACAAAGCAACCTTCAGAACGATGTCAAAGCTTGCTGAAATGCACAGACGTCCGTTCCGGCGTGATAAAGCAGCCTTCCCGACGCGTGAAATGCAGGCGCCGAACTTCTGACGATGTGCCGAGTTCAGTTGAATTCAACCAACCGCGCAATGCTAACGGTATAAACGCGAATGTGAACGTTCAACAACGACGGGTAGGCCTCACGAACACGGGAAATCAAAACACAAAGTTGCTTCACCTACAACCGTACTGGACTAACAATACGAGAAGACAGCGAGTAACCATTAATGTAGTCGCTGCGTGCATGCGCGTTACTACTTACCGATTCAGGTAGTCGGACGAACGAAAGCGATGAACTCAGACAGCCAAAATAGAAGGCGAGACAGCGCTGTCAGCTATCCATGCTTGCCGCCTTTATTTCTCGTGCGACACGCCCGGGAAACAATACAGTTTAACACGTGAATCGTGTGCCTTGCCTTGGTGTTGTCTGCACTGTTGTGGCTGGCCGCTAAACCGCAATACTTCGGACCACGCTTGCGCTTCCGCGGGTCGTCGCTTCTGGCATCGCGGAAATGCGCAGCTTCGCACAGCAAGCCTCTCGGTTCAACGTACCCACTGACGGCCCCCCAGTTACCCGCACCGAGAGAACGCGTGCGCACGTGCGCTACCGCTACCGTGAAAGGGGCTGAGCAGGGCTGAGTCGGCCGCGCGAAGGCACGGCCGGGCACGCGCGCGCTCGCGCGCGTGCGGTCTAGCCCGGCCGTGGCGAAGGTTCAGAGCTTTCCGACAGAGCCGCAGCGCGGCTGGCGCGGCGCTGTCGTCGCGCCGCAAACTTGAGCTTGGGTTCCCTATTGTGTCCTTGTGAGAAAACGAAAGTTTGATATGTTAAAGACACACACACACACCCCACACACACACACACAACCCACACACACACACACACCACACACACAACCACACCACACCCACACACACACACACACACACACACACACACCCACACCACACACACACACTGTATGTGCGGGCGGTGTTCTGTGGTCTCGGAGGACGGGCTTTGCGAGAAATAAAGGAGGATCTGACAGAGAGGAGGGCAACAATGATGTAATCCTCGAGAACTTGCAAAGCTAACTGACGACGACGCTACTTGCCGGTTGCGGAAAAAAAAATCACAGCATATCCACGGGTGATGATGATGATGTGGGGCGAAGCTACGGAGGGAATCATCTGTAAACCGTGAAACTCTTCCGTGAAATGTGCCCAGTACATAATAAAGAGTGTGAAACATCGTGTATATATAACATCAACTTTTATTGTACTGTTGGTTTACGGGTCCCTTCATTATCACTTGTGATCGGTGAAATGCAAGGAAGAAGTCCGCTCCCGAGCGAAAAGCGCCAAGAGCGACCGCATTCCCCGCTCGCCCTGTGCGAATTAAAGGCAAGGCTAGAGGAAGACAGGACGCGCGTTCCACGACGCGAGGTCGGTAGCATGCCCAACGAAAGCCAACGGAACGCGATCGTGCAAGTGCTCCGGCTTCGCATCGCCTCATGGTTCCATTTAGCGTCCCAAAACCAAATATATTGCTCAAGGTGTGCCTTGCGTTTTTCGTAGAAATAATTTCTTTATCATGTACATTAAACGAAAGTTGAAAGCTCACTAGCGTATCGCCCGCAAAGTATGTCTTTTAGTGTGATTTACTCTCGTACGGCAGGGTCCTCGCGCCGTTGCCGTCCACCTCGCCCGTTGACGATCGGCGAGGTGGCTACATACAACTACTACTACTACACTTTAGAAAAAACATCTGCGTTCTTCGTTCTGCTTTTACAAAACATCTGGCGTCTTTCGTTGGTTTATTTCATCAATCAACGGCGTTTTGAACAAAATTTTTATTGTTTAATCACGCACAGGAGAAATCTCACCAGGCAACTACCTTGGAGGTAAACAATGGCTGCTAATGGCAATGAGAGACAGAAGAAGTCGGCTTTTAGCTAACACTTACACTTCTACTTCTACTAACGTTTCCTACTGGAACATGCCAATGGCTGCTAAGGGGGAATGAAGACAGAAGAATTCGGCTTTTAGTTAACGCGCACGCTGCGAATTTTTTATTGTTCAACAACCTTCAGGAGAAATCTCCCACCGGCACCACCTTGGAGGTCAAAGCGTAAGACTTGTTACGGACTACTACGACCACCCGACGACTACGAGGGACGAACGGGCCGCCTTAAGGAGCTTCGCCCTTAAAATGGGTTCCTATTCTGTAACGAGCTCCGCCATTCATCGAGCCTCCCCACACCCGCGCGGGCCCCTTCGGATGTTTCAGTCTTAATAAATGGCTCGACTCTAGGCTGGCTCGTTAGTTAACCGCCGCGCGCCGCTTGTAATCAATTTTCTCGCGCCGCTCAGACCGCTATCTGCGTAGCGCGGTGAGGTTCCGCTGTAGACGGCGGATCGCAATTTAGGCGCGTCGAGCCGACGTATTAATAAAGTGAGTTAGAAGTGGGAGGAACGCCTCGATTTGCCTTTGGGATTCCTGTAATGTCCATTTAGCTATTTATACTAACAAAAGTAATAACATCACTGGGTCCCCTATGCATTTGCCTAAGACGACTCGAAGGCGAAAAATTCATGTTCCTTTAGACGCGAAGCACCTTGAGGCGAGGACTTTGTCCGTCCCTCCCGCGGCATCCACACCCCCACTGGCGCATGCGCGTCCCCTCCTCTCCTCCTCTTCCATCGATGGTGATTACTTGTTTTGCGTCATTCGTGTTGACGCCAACGGTCACTTTAACGCGTTTGATGAGGCATTTAAGGCTTTCGCTTTAAATAATAATAGCAGCTGGAAGGGATATATAGGGTTGCAAACGTTCCTTTCTAAAGCTTTGAAAGAGACAGGAAAGTCAGGCAGGTTAACCGAATGCGAGTGTCTGGTTTGCTACCCTCTATTGCGTTGGATAAATAGGGGTTTAAAAAACGGCTGAGAGAGAGGGAAATAATAAAAATGGGAAGGGGAACAGGAAGGACGTTTTAATTAATTGCGCAATCCACGCGGAGCTGTGAACGATTGCAAGAGGCACTGTGGTTCTATTCATTCGCTCGCAAATGTAGTTTGCGGAATTGTAAACTCTCAAGGAAGTTTTACATGGTGCCTAACATTGAGCCAGAACCGCCAAGGTGGTCTATAGTGGTTATGGTGCTCGACTGCTGACCCGAAGGTCGCGGGATCGAATCCCGGCCGTGGCGGCCTCGTTTCGATGGAGGCGAAATGCTAGAGGCCCATGTGCTTAGATTTCGATGCACGTCAAAGGACCACAGATGGTCGAAATTTCCGGAGCCCGTCACTAAGGCGTCTCTCATAATCATATCGTGGTGTTGGGGTTGTTAAACCCCAACAGTTATTATTATTAAACCCAGAGGCAGTACTCCAAAATGGACACTAAGGAGAAAGCGTCGCTCTCAGCCGCACCAATATTTACATCGCGAATAACATGACCTTATTCTTTCGGAGATAAACACCGTTATAGCTTTTTTTTGTAAATATCTACGTTGTGCAATTTTTCGAGAGAAATTCAAACTGCCGGTGTTAGTGGCTGATTTGTCCCACTACGAAATTGTCGCCGGAATTACAGAATCGTGTTGCCACGTGGGCCTTCGAAAAAAAAATACGTTCACCTTCATCAAAGACAATCCTAACAAAGGGACGTCTCCGGAAATACGAAAGCGTTGTGAGACAGCCTGGTCCAATTTGCCGGGGTATTTTTTTTTTCCTTTTCTTTCCGCCACGTGTTTAAAGATTAGAAAACAAAGCTGGCAAACGTCAAAACGTTCTTGGCTCGTCTTTCTTATTCAAGACAGCGCGTCTCGTTACTTCACTGTTCTTTTTCATTGAGTTTTTTCTTTCTTTTTGTACGCCACGCTACCTCTCTTGTTCCTTCGTTGACAAACGTCGACGTCTTTGTTGTTCATCAACGTCACGAGATTCCAAGCAAAGCGAAATAGACGCCGAAAAAAAAAAAATTAAACTCTAAACGCGCACAAGAGACAGCGCGCTCGCGTTGCAGTTGCGCCCTGGGCGCTGGCTTTTGCCGCGGAACACGCCGGGCATGCGGGGAAGGAATCTTGTTAATCGAAACGAAGTTTTGCGTTCTCGCGACGTTCGTGGTGCCTTCGTCCTCCCTTATTTAAAAAACTCGTTTACGCCCTCAAGCCGAACGGACAGCCGAGAAAATTAGTCTCGCTCGGTGTTCCCGGTCATTGACTGCGTATCTCTTGCCGCTACGTGGCTTGTGCTTCCGTCTGTAATCATTCAGCCGTTGTCGTTGTCAGTTGCATGGATGCGCTGGTTATTTCTTTCGAGGACTTGAGAACGCACTGTGCTTCCGTATTCCGGAGGCCAGCAGTCGTCGTGATTTTTTTCAACCACTTCATCATCGGGTAGCGTAGATTGCGTGGTATAAGTACGTCGACGTTTAGACGTTGAAAAATGAGGCGTTCGCATACCCTGCCAAGCGTATCATTGAAATTGACGAGATAAGTGGCGTACGAAAAAAAAAATATCGTAGGTTTATGGCACCGACATCGTCCTCATCGAGTCTCATTCCAGTGATTGAGTTGTACACCGTTCTTGATGTTATCTTAGTAACGTGGCGTTTTGAGCGTGTTGGTATGTCATACTGAAGATTATAGCGCACGAAAACTTCACTATGTTGTCGCCGTTATCATCATTGTTGTTGAAGGCGATGATGTCTTCCTAGGGCACTTCCACCTACTGCTCTGATCGTGATCTTTCGTGCGCGAATTCAACAACCGTATTTTCTCGCACGATACCATCGTTGGCTAATGATATCCATATACGATAACTATAACGATCGGCTAATAGCTGCGCGCCGCATAACAACAACGTTCCTTTCATTCACTCTCAAAACAGTGATTTAGTTGCCTACGAATTCTTTTTTCTTTTTCAGTATCCCGCGTAATAAAGCATGAGATAAAGAGGGAGAAAAAAAAGAAAAGAAATAAACTAGTACTACATATGGTTATTTAACTGTCCTTGCGTGCGCTCTCCTTGTTCGTGTTCTTCCGAGTCTGTCCTCGCAGACTCGCAATGGAACGCACACTCATGGTCTACTGCTTTCCGGCTGCTTTGACGAAGAGCTCCCATTTCGGAGCCGCAGCGCTCGCCTTTTGTGCTCGCGCCGGGAGCTCTCGTGCATAAACGAAAAGGAACGAGAACTTACGAGACAGATACAAAAGGATTCCGCGCGGCCTCGAGCACATCCAATTAGTTTTCTTCTTCTCCTCCTCTCCCTTCTTCTCTTTATTTTCCCCGAGGCCCACACGCCAAACAATCTGCATGTCTTTTCTTACCTCTCTCATCTTACCTCTCTCTTTTTATCCCTCTCTCCTTATCTCTCTTGTTACCTCTCTGTCTCTTCTACCTCTTTCTCCTTACCGCTCTCTCTCCTTACCTATCTCTTGTTACCTCTGTCTCTTCTTACCTCGCCTTGTTACCTCTCTCTCTTCTTACATCTCTCTTGTTACCTCTCTACCTTCTTACATCTTTCTCCTTATCCCTCTCTTGTTACCTCTCTCTCGCTTCATACATCTCCCTCCTTACCGCTCTCTCCTCTTACCTCTCTCCCTCTTCTTACATCTCTCTTGTTACCTTTCTCTCTCGCTTCTTACATCTCTCTCCTTACCGCTCTCTCTTTACCGCTCTCTCTTCTTACCTCTCTCTCTATACTTATCTCTCATTTTATCTTTTATCCAAGAACATGCCGTACGCTTGCATTAGCTCGACGAATAAATACGCTCCACGTGCCTCGCTCTCTCGCTTACTCGGCTTCGTGTAATAATAGAGGCCCTTTAGTTCCCGAGAGAGATTCGTCTACGTCGGGATGCGGTGCGTAAGAAGATGGCTGCTTATTCCGCGTCACGCTCGCGCGTGGTGTCTATCGCTAAACCCGTGCAGTGCTGAGTATGCAGTGTGTTAAGCCTTGCCTGTACCTTAGCTTTCTGTATACCTCGCCGTTCACGTATAGCTATGGAATAGCAACTAGCCCGGTCACACACCTTGCTTCTGTAACTCACCTGGTTTTTGCACTGCATGCCTCCGTGGTCGGCCCACCTACGACAAAGCGGCGATGTCATGCGATGACGGCATCATCTGAATTCACGTATTTTGGCGATCTCTGACGTCATCACGTGATGAATTTTCTCATCACGCGTGCTGACACTGCGTGACGCCGAGGAACACCGACGGTCAATTTTCGCGTTTGGTGAGGCATCCAAGGCTTTCGCCTTAATAAACTCGCATCAAGGCGGCGCTTTCAAAATCACGCCGCGCTAAGGCGGTGCTCGCGTGAACTTCGCACGCTTTGTGGGTTCTTTTTTTTTTTTTTTTTTCGTGCACTTTGAGGAAAGAGTATACATAGCCTGCGGCAACGTCGGCTCGCTGCACGGCTCATGAACACGCGGCGCGCTAAGTTGTTACGAGCCGTACGATTAATTATTTCTCTCGAGCGCACGCGTGCCGCTTCGCACTTATGTTGTTTTCGCGAACGGGGGGGGAAAAAAAACAGGAAAAAAAAAGACGGCAAAAGAGCCGCGAAATGGGCACGTGTGTACAAAAAGAAAGAAAGGAAGACGGAAGGAAAGAAAGAAAGAAAGAAAGAAAGAAAGAAAGAAAGAAAGAAAGAAAGAAAGAAAGAAAGAAAGAAAGAAAGAAAGAAAGAAAGAAAGAAAGAAAGGAAAAGAGAAATGAAAGCCGCTCATCCTCCGCCGGTTCTTGTGTTTACACCAAGATTTTATAGTACTGCTCGTGCAATCTGCCTACGTGTTAATGTGTGTAGAGAAGGGAGCAATAAATTGTGCTTTTATATATATACTATGTAGACGTAGCACCCTACTTACCATGGAGTAGCGCTGCCGGAGAAACCTTAATTAAACCGCGAGTCTCATTCCCGCTGCTATCATTTTGTGCCTTAGGCCAATTTTGTTTTTTGTTAATCCTTAGATCTCTACGCAATTAAAAAAAAATTAAAGGAGGGAGGGGAACATGAACTTTGTGAGGTTTAAAAAAAAAAATGCGGCACGTCAACGTTTATAAAGCATTTATGTTTTCGCAGTCACCGAGCATTAATCGTAGCGCACGTCGAGCCGAAGCAATTTCCTCGTCCCTGTGAATCAACAGTGCGAAGCAAACGACAACGAACCCTGGCGAAGAGGTCGTCCCCTTTCAAAACTGTTGGCTGATGAGTTTTTATTGTACAGTTTAAGGCAACGCGTTCCATTGTGTCATCATTCATTCTCGAAACAGAACCGGCCCATTGATTCCTTGCTCTAGAGGAGGTTCCTGGCTATTCGGTCAAAGATATGAATAGAAAGTTACAGTGAAAAAACATTAACACGTTTATTTTAACGCTTTTCCGGTCGAAACGTCAGAATAAATTGTTTTTCACTGACTTTTTTGCACACACGTTATATCTATCTACCCCGCTTTTCTAAAACTCTCCCCCCCCCCCCCCCTCTTTTCTGGTATTCTTCAGGTACGACTACGGCTCGCTGATGGAGAACGCCACCTTCTGCCTGGTTCCACGCGGCCGTCGCCTGGGCTCCTTCCGCTTCCTGGAGTCCCTGCAGGCTGGCTGCGTGCCCGTGCTGCTGGCCAACGGCTGGGAGCTGCCCTTCGGCGAGGCCCTGCGCTGGGAGGGCGCCGCGCTGAGAGCCGACGAGAGGCTGCTACTCCAGGTGCCGGACACCCTGAGGTCCATGCCGCGGCGGCGGGTGCACGCGATGAGGCAGCGAAGTCAGCTTCTCTGGGAGACGTACTTCTCCTCCGTCGACAAGATCGGGCTCACCGTGCTCCAGGTGAGGGAGCACGTGCTCGTAAGATCTCTCACGGACCATGCGGAGTGTGCTTCGTCGCGTCGCAGCTCGTGCCTAAGGTTATCGGGAGCGCTAAAAAAAAAACGACGGTGATCATTAAAACTTTTAGATGCGAAGCATCTTGTGGCGGAGTTCAAACCGGTGGTGTGCGGCGTGACCACCCTTACTGCGCATGCGCCGATCCTCTCCACTCCCTTCCCCCTCACTTCCCATCTGCCCTCCCCCTTTCCACTTCCCCTCTCCCCTCCCATCTTCCCCTTTCCCCTCTGAAACGCGGGCTCGACATGCCGAAACGCTGCTTCGCATCGCCTCATGGTCCCCTTTAGCGGAGATGGTATGATTTATTAGCATAAATGAGAGTTACTAAGGCGAAAGTTTTAGATGACTCATGAAATACGAAAATTGACCGTCGGCGTCCCGCGGCGTCGACGTCAACACGAGTGATAAAAAAAAAGTCACCACCACTCGAGGACGTCATTGTGACGTCACAGATCGCCATATTTTGTGACGGCATCACGTGACATAGTCGCTCGGTCAAAGGTGGGTCGATCCCGGAGGCAGTGCAAAATCACGTTTTAGTGCAGAAATCTTTCGAGCGAATGCCTGAGGGACCCTCGTGAGTTTTTTTTTTTCCTTTTTTTTTTAATTCGGACAGGGGATTGATTTTTCCCTCCCGTCGGAAGCAAATGTATAGACGTTGAAGATACTATACGGGCACGCGTGATGCCTGAGGTGGCTGCAGTTAATTCCTCTGGAGTTTTAGTTAGCCGGAACACGTGGTATAATAAAGCGTGCAGAACGCGACCTCTATTGCATCGGCGGGTTTCACGTTCATCTTTTTCGATGTTTTCTGTGTGCCGCCGCATGTGCAGCCCCCCCCCCCCCCCCAACTCGCTTTCTCTCACCTTGCATTTTCTACTAATTAAAAAAGAAAGAAAGAAAGAACACGTACTCATCTACCTCCAACATTGGCAGTCATGCGCTGCCGGCCATCGCCACTCGTGTCTGGAAGCAGCGGCATGGTGCAGCCATGCAGTCTTTCCAGGTATACGCACGCTGCACGTCTCGTCGCAAGTGCGGAGCGATGCGTTTTTGCTTCTGGAAAAGCGGGACCTAAAAAAAAAAGAAAGTGTAGAAAGGAGAGAGAGAGTAGAAGAATAATATACGGTGAGTGCTATCACGAAAACGACGCTTCATTCGCGCAAATTGGCTCGCGAGACGTGCAGGAGCATTAAATCCGGGCACGTTCGTCGTTTCGCGAAGCTGTAGGCTATATACGGTATATATACTTGTGCCGGCGGTGGCTTCTCGTCGTCGTCGTCGTCGTCCAGTTTGAACAAAGCAGTAATAAAACGGAAGGACGGGTGGACGAAGGGCGCACAAACGGTAAAATAGGGGTGTGGGAATGCACCGTCCACTCCATGATAGCGCAGAGGGGAAGAGAAAAGAGAGAGAGGCTTGTTTCGGTCGTTGTCGAGTTGGCGTCGCTATTACGCGAAGCGCCTGCATGCAGTCGAGTGCTCATCCACGGCTGGATCGACACGAGTGCACGGCTTATATAAGTCGTCCACACCACAACGCACGTGCAGCAACCAGGGTCCTTTAATTCCTAGCTCATCTGACTCATTTCATGTTGTCTTTTCTTGTCATATTATTCTTCGTTTCGTCGCGTGTTTGGACAAGGTCCCCACGCGGGATATATGTGACGTATGTGACGTGACTTGCCTATATGACGGCTCTCGACTCGCGTAGTCCGTTAGCATTAGGCGGGACAAAAAATTATGTATTAAACAATTCTGTTGTTTGTTTGAGAGCCCGCTGTGTGGAGATAACACCGTGTTTACTTGCGCAGTAGCAGCATTGAATGACGTTGACTAACACTGACTAGTGTTGGCTGTCCGTATTGTCTCGCGTTCTTGCGTTTTCTTTTATTGTGAACGGTTTTCACTGTGGAGAATCTGACACGTGTTACCTCTATAGGCGCACTGCATTCAGGCCACGCCTCAGTGCACTGAAACACTCCTTAGTGTTCGCGAATGGTCCGATCAGGTTGTTCGCACGACGCGCGTGCGATCCATGGAGTTGATTCTAGAACTAACGCGAGAACCAGCGATTAAAACGCTGGAACGTCTTACGATCAGACGTGTAAAAGTAGAACGTGTTTCCCCCGACGATCAGATTATCGACGACCGTGCTCGCCGTTCATCATTGTACTGCGAGTGTTTCACCTTGAGGTTTTCCTTTTGCAGGGCACAAATGCGCCCGACTAAATCTCTAACGCAGTGGTTCTCAAATGGGGGTTCGCGAAGGCACTTTTGGGGGTGCACGAAACCCATCCTCGAAAAAAAAAGAAGATAAAAAAAACGCTTTGGGGGGGGGGGGGGGGGGGGAGGCACCCTACGTCCCGTGACAGCGGCCCCTTCCGATTTTTGGTTTGCTTCACCGCATAGCACCATTGTATTGCGACGGAGCTGACTAATGTTTCCCCTTCTTCATGAGATGGCTGTAAAACTTTTGTTGCAGTTTTCAACGATATATGTACGCGCACATATTTTTTATAACATTGCATATTTGAAGAGCAAACATAGCTAGAAACTGCTTGAATGTGGCTTCAATCTGAGGAAACTTTTCGGCGCAAATCGAACGAGGACACATAACACAAGGGAACAAAACGGGCGCCAACTTCCAACTAATTATATTCCACAGTAGAAAGAAGATTCTATTTCTTTCCACTGTGGAATAAAATTAGTTGGAAGTTGGCGGCGCCCGTCCTGTTCCTTTGTGTTATGTGTCCTTGTTCAATTTTCGCCGAAAAGCTTCCTCAGATATCAAGCGTTTGTTTAGTTGCTATCTTAGCACGGAGGTGCATGTTTACACGTGCTCCGCTGATCTGTTTCGTTCGGTTCGCTGGTTTCAGCAGCCGCTCCCAGGACAACCGAGATTATAGGCAAGCTGTTGGGAAAGCCGTACCGGTGCCAACCGTGCGGTTGGCACAGCGTTATCGCGCGGGCGGCCGAGACAACTTTTTCCAGTCGCGATTGCGAACAGACGCGATCGATACTCGACGCAAAGACTGTATCGATTCCATCGATTTTACCGTTGCAAGGCCGCGAAGATAGTGTCCCCCAAAAGGTTGCGTCTCTTTCCGAGCGACGCAAATTGATTCATTGCTATCTTCCGCAGCAACTACACGCACGTGTGGCCAAGCGGAGTGACTCCGTTGTCCGGCGCGATGCTCGCTCTGATGCGGCCTATGGTTGCAACATGGTAGTCCAATGTGTTTTTTTTTTGTTTTTTTTTTTGCGCCGAATATGAGTGTTTGGAAGCGCAGATCACATGCTACAGACCTTGGCTACAGACCTTGAGTTTTTTTACGTCTAGACGCGCGTATAGTGTGCACGCGTAATATCAACGAAACGGAGACGTCATGTGTTAAGCGCCAGTTGACTTAAAGGACACTAAAGAGCAAAGCGATTTTCTCATATTAGTAAAGTACTCTTTCACAATCCCAAAAACACCACGCTTGCCGCGAGAAGACGCTTAGTAAGCGAGCAAACGCGCAAAAACAAAATGTGGGTAGCGACGCCACCTTGAAGTTTCCGCACCATTTGCCGTGACGTCACATGTTTTGACGGTGCCTACTAGGGACTACGTAGCTCCTAATTGGTACAAATGAAGTGCGTTGTCCTCTGAGGGGGCCATAGACTTAACATAACAAGTTTGGGGTAATTTGATGAGCCAATGGCGCCGATATACGATAAATACACTTTGAAATCCGTGACGTCACGCGGGGAGATTTCGGCGCGAAATTTAAAAATGAAACTTTGAACTTGATTTTCTCCTCTATTAATAAACCTATGATGGCGAAATTAACGCCATTAGAGTTCTCAGAGCACAATTTATCGATCTAAACCGATTCATTGTTTCTCTTTAGTGTCCGTTTAAATTTCGCTTGAAGGCTCGTTCACACCTGCGACTAACACTGGTCACGCAATCACCTCTGTACGAATCACACGCACAGGGACAGGGCTTAAAGTCAGGGGAGGGCCCAGGCGGGCCCGGCCCCCTCTCCGTTTCTTAAGGAGGGGATCAGACCCCCCCTCCCCCGGCAGGTTAACTGTAGCACTGTGGCAACAATTCGACAAGCGCTGGCGTTGTTGTTGTTGTTGTTGTTGTTGTTTTTGGCAGTAGTGCTTTGTAAGGGCCGGGGAATTATAACTCTCCAATTTCCGATAATGATTTAATCGCGATTATTCGTTTGGTGGGGCGTACGCAAAACAGAAAAGAAAAACAGGTATCGTCGTAGAGTTGAATGCAACTCCCCGAGGCACTGCTCATCACGGATCACCACCACGTTTCACGAGGCGCCTGAGCGTAAAGCTAGCTGCTCGTGAATCGGTGAAGGGTCACCTTGTCTCTTTAGGTTACCAGCCAATTTTTCGTTTAGTTGTGCATTACAAGTCTGGTGTAGTGCCAAAGACGCCTGTATTTCGCCTACTTACGTAGGTGTGAAACTATTATCATTGCCGTGCCTGAGGGTTATCAATGCAATGAGTCAATTAATGTTATTTGCTTTGAGTTCGCATATCTCTAACACTTTACATACCGAGTTATTTTTGAAAAATCATTTCCAAAATGCTAGAAAGTATATATATATATATATATATATATATATATATATATATATATATATATATATATATATATATATATATATATATATATATATATATATATATATATATGACGCCGACACCAGAATTTCTGCGAAACCACCTTTTTAACGCTATTGCGTTAATAACAATTTTCCCATGCATGAAGCATCAGCTTCTACGAGGGCTTGAATGCTAATGAGGAGTTCACCCTAGATGTGGAGAGAGAGAGAGAGAGAGAGAAATAGATGAAAAAGAAGAGGCAGGGAGGTTACCTGGTGCGAGCGACCGGTTTGCTACCCTGCACAGGGGTGGGGATATAGGGGTTGGAAAGAGGACAGAGAGAGAGTGAGATAAAATGAAACAAAAACAAAACATGCACAACATGCAGGACGTCCTATCAGAGCCGTTCTGATAGACCGATTGAACGCAGAAAGCGCATTAGCGCCTGTACAGCCTTCTTATGTGACGTTAAGTCCTGTCGGTGGCGCAGGATTCTTTCTTCCGAAGAGTTCGGTCGTCCAATTTGTCAAGCGCGTTGCAAAGCGACTGTCCTCTGCGAACAGTACTCTGGACAGTCGCACAGAATATGCTTAATTGTTTCATCACTTCTGCAGTGGTCACAAGCTGCGGTGTCGGCCACTCCTATGCGGAACGCGTACGCATAGGTAAATGCGACACCCAACTATAGCCTGCACAGAAGGGTGGCGTCACCTCGGCGAAGTCCTGGGTGAATTCGAAGGCTGAGAGTTGGGTCTAGGGCATATAGTCGTGCGTGCTGGAAGTGTGGCTCGTTCCACTGCTTTCCGTGCAGCGTCAGTTCTGGAGAGACGTATTAAGAGTTGATTGTTTTCAGTATGGGCGGAACGGGCAGATTGATCGGCCCGTTCATTGTCGATAATCCCACAGTGACTTGGAAGCCACTGAAAAGTTATTTCATGCCCTTTCTCAGTTAAATGGTGCGTCTCCTCTGCAATCTCAAATACAAGTTGTTCGTGCGGGCCGCGTCGTAAAGGTGACAGAAGAGACTGTAGTGCCGCCTTGGAGTCACTGAACATAGTCCATTTTTGTGCCCGTTCATCACTTATGAAATGTAACGCGACACGAGCGCTGCGAGCTCTGCTGCCGTCGATGTCGTAAGGTGGGAGGTCTTGAATTTGATTGTTGTGGCTTTGATCGGTATCACAACTGCTGCAGTTGAGCTGTTTGGCAAAACGGAGCCGTCAGTGTAGACGTGCATATAGCCTTGGTACTTCTCATATAGCAAGAGTAAAGCGGAGACAGCAGGAATATAGCAGGAGACACGCATTGACGTTGAAACACTCGGGACACATATAAGGCATCTGGCTCGGACGCCCCGCCACCACCTAGCCTCTTTACCAGCAGACAGACCACGCGCATCTTTTTGCCAAACGGTAACCGCGTATCGCGAGTCTTTACCAACATGCTTCATGCCCGCCGCGAGACCTTCGATTCCTCCGTGGTGCCTGACTCAGCCCAACATCAGCCTAACAATACCTGGCATCCGGAAAAAAGCGGATATGTCGTCACCTGCCCTTAAACAGCTCGCTTAGATGTGGACGACCCTACAGCATATACATGTCAGAATAAGCGTACCAAAATTTCCCGTGAGCTTTTACGCGTAGCGTGCCTGCTGAGGAAACTGCCACATCGGTGCAGTAATAACTTAATAACACGTGCCAACAACTCTATAGCCATCTCCGCTTCTCGTGTGTACGGAAAAGGTTAAGGAATATTGCCACGAGGCGCCCGCGCTCTCTCCTTCCTGCCCTCACGGTCGTAAAGATTGCGGCAGTGTATATGTTCTTAGGGACCGCGTATCACCCTGCGTGCAGTCGATGGACTGTTTAGCCGACACCTCTGTCGAACGGCCGCGGTGGCGCTGTGGTAATGGTGGACTTGCAACATCATTCTCGGCCCTCTGCCGCCGTTTGAGGCCTGGAAGAAAACGTCGGGGAACGAACGTGCAGCGCGGCGAGGTTCGCGGAAACTGCAGCTCCGCAAGCTGTAGCGTCGACACGTGCCATGCTATGTCTATACAGACGGGGCTCGGTAGAAGCGTGCAGCGTTGCGGAATCAGCGTTACGAAGTTGTGCGATTGAGATGCGTAGGAGAGAGTCATCGGGTCTCTATGGCTAACGCTGAGGAGATCACGGGCGAAAACATATATGCATGTTTGCTCCCAAGCCTTTTGCTCAATCGGACCGTCCCGTAATTGTGTGCAGTGCTGAGCTAAGGCTCGTTCACACCTGCGACCGGTCGCGCGACCAAGTTTAGTCGGAAAGCGACTGGTCGCAAATGGCCGCTTTGGTTCAGTCGCTCGCTGCTTGATTTTTCCGTCGCGCGACTACATTCGCAAAAAGCTTCGAACCAATCACATGCGTATTAACCGAGACCATGCAAACCAGGAACCAATCACATGCGCAGCTTATGTTGCGGGGGCAATGGCAATGCGAGCAGTATGCGAGCAGACGCGAATTCTGTGTGGCGACCGGAATATAAGTCGCACGCAGGTGTGAACATCGGTCGCCTTGAGTCGCTTTTTTTTTTTTTTTTTTTTTTTTTGTCGCCACCCGCAAACGGTCGCACGGCCGGTGCAAGTCGCAGGTGTGAATTGTGCCCATGCAGGTTCTTACAAAAAACCCTTTATTCAAGTCACACCTGTACCCCCGGATAGCCGGGGACCAAATGCAGGCCGACGCACGTCATCGATTCATTTCCGTTTTTTGCTGCCATAACGAATCTTGTTTGCTTTGGGACTCGACCGATTGGGAAAAGTGAGGGGGGGGAGGCTCTCCGTGCGCGAAACGCGCGGAGATGCACGTTTCAATAGACCGAACTTCTCGCGTGTAGCTTCAGCCGCGTCGCACGCTATACGTACGAAACGGGGAGCGTAGTAAGTACGTCGCCGTCTTCCCGCAAGCGCGGGGTTCTCGCGGACCTCTCGGAATAGGTCGCTTCCTCCCTCGACGACGCTCCGCGGCCGCCGCCGAGGGCCCCGACTAGGACTTCTGCGGCTTACCGCTCTCTCCGTACTGCTGCCCCTATGCCGATGCTGCTGTACGCTGCTGTGTGTTTCCCGGGAGGGTGATTGAATGGACGACACTAAAACCCCTCGGCTTATATGTCTGCTCCACTTTGTTTTCCCTTGGCACATCGCGGCTGTCGCCTTCGCGCGGCACGTTTATCGACCTAGCAGCAGGGTATGCGGCTGGCAAACTGTCGTATTGCTGCAGCTTGGATGTCCTCCACGCGGTGAGCGTGTTTGCTTGCGCGCGTTGGCTGCTTATGTATGATGCATGCTGGGATTCCAGGGACGACAACTACCGCACATCAAAACGTTAAATATGTATTTATATAGAGTGCGGCCGTTTAGTGGGCTCTTCTTCGTTCTCCGTGCATGTTCATCGTCACGTGGTGTTTCTCCTCATATTTAGCAGCGGAGCTGTTTAGGCTTTTCTTTCCGCCGGCTCGCGTGACCAGCAGAAAGCGAGCATGTGCCACAGAAAGTGGACACGTGCCAAGCAGCTCTTGGCATAGCATAGCCATGCATAGTATAGTATAGTAGCAAGGGGGTGGGAAAGGGAAGTTAAGGTGAGGACTGATGTTGCAGTGAGGAAGAGGGAAAGGAGGTGAGAGGGTAGACCATAGCTTAACCATGTACAGGCGCTCTCAGAATAATTCGGAACGCCGGACACGCAGCAGCGCGCCGGCGGAGTATGCGCGCAGAAAAGTAGTACTATGGTCTGCGCGTGCGCGGTCTCCCTAGCAAGCAAACGTTGCCCCGTATTGCACCTAGGTACGCGTTGTGTTGCTACAAAACGGTGCCCTGTGTGTCCCTTAGCGTTTTGATAAAGGGCGCTGGGTGGGTGGTGTCTGTGAGAGGCCGCGTGTGCGCATGCACGCGCGTTGGAGCAGTGCCGTCGTGCGTGTTCGTGTGCTTGGATGACACTTTTCTTTTGCTACTTTGCTTCATATTTATTATTTGATCAGATTATTTCCGGTAGGCGACTGTGACTAGCGCTCGCAAAGGACGGTGGTTTCATTTGATGCAACCGTGAACATATCGGTGGCCAGATTGATAAGGAGATACGAATATATTTGGAACACGGTGTAAGAATGTTCAGGTGTTGACACTGCGCGCGCCTAAGCGGCCAGAAAATGTTCGGTCGTCGGTCCGTTGAGCGGTGCGCCATCTAATGGCTTGAGGCGGAGGGCGCCCGCGAGTAGCCGAATCACGGTGGTGCTGCGTCATCGCCGCCGCGCTCGCCTTGTGATAATGCTAAAGAGCACCTAGCGCTACCCTTTTGGTGCTAGACAACGCCAGTCTAGATGCTCTAGGGAGCGAAACTAGCTCGCTAGGGAGGCCGCGCATGCGCACACCGTGCGTGCATTTATCCGCCGGCGAGCGGCTGCATGCTCGGCGTTCCGAATTATTCTGGGAGCGCCTGTACAGTACAGCATAGCAAGGGGGTTAAAGGGAAGTGAGGGTGAGGGGAGTAATGTGAGGGTTAGGAGGAGGGAAAGGAGAGAGGGCAATACAGAAGGAAAAGAGAGGGTGAGGAGGAAGGGTAGGAGGGGGAAGGTAAAGCATGACATAGCATAGTATAGTTTAGCAAGGGGGTGGTAAAGGGAAGTGAGGGTGAGGGGGAGTAATGTGAGGGTTAGGAGGAGGGAAAGGAGAGAGGGCAATACAGAAGGAAAAGAGAGGGTGAGGAGGAAGGGTAGGAGGGGGAAGGTAAAGCATGACATAGCAAGTATAGTTTAGCAAGGGGGTGGTAAAGGGAAGTGAGGGTGAGGGGGAGTAATGTGAGGGTTAGGAGGAGGGAAAGGAGAGAGGGCAATACAGAAGGAAAAGAGAGGGTGAGGAGGAAGGGTAGGAGGGGGAAGGTAAAGCATGACATAGATAGTATAGTTTAGCAAGGGGTGGTAAAGGGAAGTGAGGGTGAGGGGAGTAATGTGAGGGTTCGGAGGAGGGAAAGGAGAGAGGGCAATACAGAAGGAAAAGAGAGGGTGAGGAGGAAGGGTAGGAGGGGGAAGGTAAAGCATGACAGCATAGTATAGTTAGCAAGGGGGTGGTAAAGGGAAGTGAGGGTGAGGAGGAGGGAATGAGAGGTTGAGAGGGCATACCATAGCATAACAATGTGCAGCATAGTATAGCAAGGGGTGGGAAATAGGAGTGAGGGTGAGGGGGGAATAATGGTAGGGTAGGAGGAGGGAAGGGAGGACATGGGGCAGTATAGAAAGAGGTAAGATGAAAAAAAAAAGATGTAGAAAAAGATAAAAAGAAAATTCGTAAATATGAATCCTTACCAACTAGCCCAATTGTGAGTCCTACTAAATAAAGAGAAATTTACCTTGAAGATCAAAAAGGATGAAGAAACTCAGTCTTCGTTCGCCAAGTAGCGGCGCTCTCTTGCCAGCTCCGCTGTTTACTCTCAGATTGCACAGGCGTGGAACTGGCTTGTGGGGTCACTCCACGCGCGGTACGTGGAATGACCCACACGTGGGTCATTCCACGTGCCGCAGTTGCGTATGTATGCATTCGGCGTCAAAAGTTTGTAGAGACCACTAGATCGGAGAAAGCTTTTTGAATTTCACGGCAATTTGTGACTTGGTCCGGTCGAACTGAACAGTGCATGTTTCAATATTAGTTTGAAGCGTACCGAAGACGGGGGCAATGGAAGTGGATAGGACAGCGCTTACACTTCGGTGCGCTTCAAACTAACTTTTTTAATCGCGAACGTCTACCTACTAGCCGAACTCGCCATCTTGTTCATGTAGTTGGCGCGTTTTAGAACAATTTGAATTCAAGACTGCCTGCCGAAGCAGCGGAACATTCAGTTCTTTTGCTTTGCTTTGCTTTTTTTTCCTCACGCCTAGTGGTCCATAAACTTTTGACGCTCGCTGTATACCTCCCTTCATTATATACCGCTCGCGCATTCCAGCAGCCACGCGAGGCGCATGCGCCCCTTCGCTTTGCCCGCGTGTTATTTCTTTTCGCGTAACCGCAGCACTCTCGGGAGACATATATATAACGTCGCGTGCATGTGTGGCGACAATTCCATGCTGCAAGGTCTTACTCTCTCTCACTTTTTTTTTCTTCTTTCCTGCCGTGTGTCCCTCTCCGCAAAGCCGTTGGTTGCTTCGTTCCTACGTGTGCGCGTGTGTGCCTTCGTGGCTTTTCTCGCGAGGCGAGCTTCGACGGCAGCTTGCCACAGCAGCTGCAGCTGCCGCCGGCAAGCGAGCCTGCCTGCCGACCGAACGTTGAGAAAGCGAACGCGGCAGCTGCAAGGGAAACACACTTTTTCTTCGCCCCCCTCTCCATCCTTCATCCCTTGCCCCCCCCCCCCTCTCTTTCTCTCGTAGCAGCGTCGATTGTCTCCGCCGACCTAGCTTCCGCACCACGGGCGCCGTTTTGGTTTCGTACCCCTTTCTTTTTTTTTCTTCTCTCAGGGCTTCCACGCGTGGAAGTTTGCTGCGAGCGCCCGGCGTTGTGGCCTTCGTACACCATTCTTTACCATATCTTGGCTTGCTGCTGCTGCTTTGCGACGTTTCTTCCACGTGGACTGGAACGCTAGGCCTGACTCGGCACAGCAGAGAGCGCCATCTGCGTCGTTCTGCTCCTCGGATATCGACGACGGCGACGACGGCTTGTGTTTTCTTCCGCCGCATGTACAAACACACTCGTACGTTGCTCTGCGCGCGTGCAAGCTCGGCGTTTCTTCGTATGGCCGCCACGGCATCCGTTGTCGTCGTTTTTTTCGTTGTTTGTTTGTTGTTCTTCATACTACGTATACGACTTCCTATTGCTGCGGTCCTGCATAGGCCAAAGAACCGCAGCGTAGCGGATGGTTGAGCCCGCGTCAGCGAATCGGGGGCCCCGTATTCGCGGAAAGTTTCAACGGAGCTTGGCAGAACCTCGGCTGGCGTCGCGCACAACACTGGACGGGTATGCGCCACAGGAAGCGGGTATGTGCCAAGCAGCTCCTAGCAAGGGGACGGGAAAAGGAAGTGACCGTGAGGGGGAGTGACGTGAGGGGGAGGAGGGCGGAAAGGAGGAGAGAAGAGGGTAAGTTCAAGTTCGTAGCATAGCCATGCATGGTATAGTAGCAAGAAGGTGGGAAATAGAAGTTAGGGTGAGTAGGAGCTATGTCAGGGTGAGGAGGAGGAACGGTGAAGGGGAGAGTAAAGCATAGCATATAGATGTATAGTATAGTATGCCAGGGGAGGCAAGTGAGGGTAAGGAGGACGGAAAGGAGGGGAGAGGGTAAAGCATAGCATATATCCATGTATGTATAACAAGAGGTGGCAAAGGGAAGTGAGGGGAAGGGGGAGTAATTTAAGAGAAAGGAGGAGGGGAAGGCCACCATCTTGCTTTGCTGTTTCCTCAGTCTTCGCACCGCTGGTGGGTTGCCGCCCTTTTTTTTTTTTGCGCTAGTAGAATTGTTAGCAAGAGAACGGTTCTACAGAAGTACAGACGGTTGAGTTAAGTCATTAGCTGGTTGACATACGTAGGAGGCAAGCTCTCTAACCAATCCTGACTGTGCGGGAAAATTATTGCAGTGCTCGGGAGGCACCTTAGAACTGTACTTCGTTTCAACCATCGAAATACTTCGAAACGCTTCGTTTGTGACCGTCGCGCACCGTGCCCTTTAGGATCGTGGTCGTACAGGTTGTTATCGTGGTGGTCCAGCTGCCCGTGCCCCTTGTGTCGTCATTGCATCGACGTCGCCTGCGCTGCACGCTGTCGTCCAAGCAAAAACGCTGACGTTTACGCCCGAGGCCCCGGCACATTCCGAACGCTGCAGCGCTTTCACCGTAAACGGCGCAGAAGCGAGCTGGAAATCGAGAAACTGCGCGAGCGACCATCCACTGCTTGTATATAGGCGGTAGCAGCGTATGTGTGTTTGCTTCATGACAGCGTATACAGCACAGCGCGCGAACATCTATGGAAAAAGACAGTAGACAAGTGCGCTCTTTTTCTACTGCTCTTTTTTTTTTTCTAAGTTCTCGCACTGTGCTGTGCGCTGTCCTGAACCAAAACCATCAAGAACAAGCTTCTATACTCTGCTATACGCCGTTCTTACATCAGGTGTAACGCAATGGAAGCTATGTAAGTATAGTTCGGTCGGCAAGATGTGCAAGTCCGCTCGTCTCGATCGCGCTCGGATTTCGTCGCTGTAATCGTGGCCTCCGCGATTGGCTCCGGCTGCGCGGTACCGGAACTAATCGCAGAGGCCACGATACGAAAACAGAGACGCTAGGCGATTGATTCAGAACAACCTGTGGCCAACCGTATAGATAGCTGGGTTTGTTTATTCTTAAGGCACAAAGCATCTTCATTCATTATTTAGTCTAAAGACGAAAAAAAAAGAAACAATCACTTTACGGGTGGTAAAATCGTCGAACTATTTCTTGGTGCAAACGCATCTACTGCAAGAAGTCTCGCTACCTTCCACAGCGTTGCACGTGATGTATGAAACGGAGTGTACGTGTAGTACGTGTGTCGATGCACGGCACACGGACTGCAGACGTGTTTGTTTTGTTTTGGTGCCCTCTATTCGCCTCCACGGTGTCAAAGTCGGCCGACGCGGTCGCCTTGAGAAAACGGAATCCTTGACGTGCACGTCTGGCCGAACGTGGTGGAGACCACGGTCTGTGTATATGTATCGATGCTGCTGCTATACTGCTAGTCGATTGAACGGCGGACGCAATTGATTTCACCCGTCGTCCTTATAGCGATACTGACCTAGCCTGGGCGCCGGGTCCGCGGGCTCGAAGGGAGGCCGGCCGCTGCTATTAATAACGTGAGCGACGGCGCCGCATTGCGTGCGGGAAACAAGCTTTCATTTCCTGTGATCGTGGGGGATACAAGACCCCGGAGCTCGACGGAGAGGACTTGAGGAAGGAGGTCTAGACGTTGTGGCCTGGCGGGCGCGCGGGGACGATCGAATGAGATGGTATGCAGGTTATACTGGTTCGACACAATCCGTCTCCTGTAATCGATTTGAGTTCCTTCCCAATCCGCGCATTTCTGTTTGTCTCACGGTAACTTTCAATAAGGCCATAACTGTGGCCTTGCTGGGCTATCTGGGGTTGTACTTCGAAAGCAGTACTGCAAGGTAGGAACGGACGCAGGGACGAGACCGCACAGATAAATTGGAAGGGGAGTTTAAGAACATAGAGGAAAGGAGTGGCGCCCGGAGGCACTGAGAATCGAACCCAATGCAGTACTCACGGATTCAAGCGCGACATCATTTTTTTTTTTTCAGTATAACGACTGGTATGCGCAATAGCTCGAGATAACCACGTCATGTCGCGACGAATCTGGTCTCTAAAGATAATGTTAGCTCTGATCTATGCGTTCGAGTCGAAATCACGCCGAAATTAACGGCGCGCGTTAATTAGCGATAAATTGTCCAGTTTCAATCAGTGAGTTACTGTATACCTCTCGCATTGGAGGCGGACGCCCTTTGCACTGGCCACCGCTGTGGTTCCGCAGTGCTGCACTCTTTCGGGCGAGCAAGCAAAGCCATTTCGTTTTCTTGCTTTACCTCTTTTCTCTGTTTTTTAAAGGGAGGAGGAAGAAAGATGAGGGAGATGGTTGTCACGAAATAAAGATCCGCGCGGCCCACGTGGAGCGGAGAGATGCGTTCTGCCTCGCGGAAAACAAACGATTCGCCCTCCGGGACGACGAGGATCCTGTTGTTCTGTATAAGTGGCATGTACAAATCGAGGTGGTGCGCGTCTCCCATCTGCAGAGCACAGCACAGCCCGCTCACGAATCGAGAACGCCGGGGGGAGGGGGGTTGGGGCAACCATATAAGCCCATCCACCCACCAAACGAAACCCCCCGTGCTGCATGGACCCGCATTTGGGAAGACAAAACGCGGGGCTGCATGCCCTGGATCCACGCGTTTTGTCCTTCCTCGGGGGACAGTCTGTTTGTGCTATCAAGTACGGTGCAGTGCTGCGAATACTGGTACAAGCCAAACGCCTTTATAACGAAGTGCTCGCGACCTTCACGATACTTCGTTATATGAGTCAGTTCGTTGTACACGTCATGTACCATAACGCCGGTAGTGTAGGTGGGATGTAAGGAATCCTTCGCTATACACATATCGTTTCACTGTAAAAGCATTCGACTCTGTTCCAACCCCCCTCCCACCTCCCGCTCAGCCTTATGATAATAGAGAGTGTTTGTGCGGGAAAGATGGGAAAGATGAGGAAAAGACGTGAAAGATAGAACATGTAGGTGACGGAAGGCGTACATGTTTTCCGGAACGGCGAAACCCTCTCCACGTTTTTCTCCGGCCACGCGGCTCGCGCGTTGCAGCTCATACTAATGCTATAGAAGTGCACTACCTCCCGAGAAATCGCACCTCTGTTTTTCATCACCCAGTGCCAAGAACTACAGCTAGCACCTGACGCGTCTTGATTTCTTTGTGTAATACGCATCAACTATACGATGAGCGCGTCAGTCAAGCACGTGCGGACGTGCACTCGCGCATGTACTCAGTTCCCTCCTCTTATACGCTTCCTTGTCCATGCTCGTTGCGCTGATAGATCACCAACTACTTTCAACTCGTCCGTGGTGTAGTTTTCGCCGCTAACTCCCGCACTATACACACACTACCACTCACACGCGCTCCGTGTATCATCAACGCCTTGTAATAGTTGCGCCCGAGTTTCGCCGACTCGTTCTGCCCAACTTTCTCGCAACTCCTGACGAGGGAGGCAAACAACACGCGGGAACCGCTGCGTACTACAGTCTATATAGCCGTGAAATATTGCGGGCCGTTTTCTTTCGTCTGAACCCGGAAGATTGCGAGCGCGACGAGCCAGCCATGTGTACGATATACGCGATGTTCTTACGGGGCTCACGTAATCATGGCGCTCGAGGGAACGTTGCAGGTCGCCTCTCACTCGCTATGTGTGTCGGGCGCGCCGGCTTTCTGTATGAACCTGTGGAAGACGTGCCGGAAAAGTTAGGCGAGTGGTCTCATGTGAGAAGAACGCGCGTGGTGCCTGGGAGACCCAGCTACGTGCGTTCGTTGGCAGTGCGTGAGATTGGTACTTTATTATGGGGTTGATTCCGTATATAGCAGTAACAACCTGCAGCAACAGGCTGCTGCCATGTGGCCGGCCCTATACTGGCTGCATACGGCTATACTTAGTAAGAACCCCCTCCCGCTGGCGCAAAGCCGGAATAGAGGAGAAGCTTAATGTGGCTGGCGTTCTAGTCTTGTGTCTATAATGGCTGTTCATTATCATCATCATCAATCAAACAACTAACAACAACAACAGCCTGGAAAAGGTAACCCGTGGGACCACCCTGTATGTCTTGGACTCTGCCCTTATAGACTATGTCCACTCTTTATACGTCATATATCGTATATGTATACACCCGACAGCAAAAGTTTGCGGGACGTGCATGGGCTCCACTACAATTGGGAATTCCTGCTCTGTTATGGGAATGACGCTTCTAATCTAGCGGGTAACTGTATTGGTGGCAGTAACTACTGCAGGCTGGAACATTTGATTGGAGGCTATGTTCCCAGACGGAGAAGGAATATAGCGTTTTTCGAAAATTTCACGTCCCGTAAACTTTTGTTGTTGGGCGTACATAGTGTTTTCTTCTTGTCGTTTTTTTTCTTATTGTGTTGCTGTTTCTGCTATATTAATATCCGTGATGGGATAGCCGGCTCTAACGTACCTTACCTTCCCTTGTTTCTCATTGTATAAACAAAAAATAAAGAAAAGGAGACGCGGCGTACGGGAACAGGGGGATAATGGTGACGCCCCATTTAAGCACGCGGCCGTTCTTAAGTGCATTACTGTATATATCTCACGGGAATTGCTTCTCTGCCGAATAGCCGCGAATTAGCAGCCACCGGCACAACGCCGACGCAATGGGTATAGAAGGGCGATGCAAGAAGAAAATAAAGAAGGCATCGTCCTGTAGCTTTCGCGCGTCCACCGAATCAGAAAAGACAACTGAAAGAAGCGCGTTGGAAACATTTGTTGCTGATGATGATTCTGATGTTGTTGTCTTCTTATCCTGATTTGGGCTGAGGTGGTAGAGGAGGCCTAACCGCGAGCAGGATAATCTCCGTCGCCTCCTTCTCGGTCTTCCTCGCAGCCCCCTTCCCTTTAAGATGGTATAAAAAGTTGTTTCTCTCTTTCTTTTCTCCGCTCTCTCTCACTTGAACACGCAATTCGATATAAGCAGCGGGGACTACTATCATATATATATATATATAGGATAGTAGGACGCCGGGGGGTCCGCTCCCCGTAATAAGACGCCGATGTACTATATACTCATCCTGGAAAAAAAGGAAATCCGCGGACCCCGGCTGCAGGGGTTCTAGCCGTGTGGGTTCTAGCCCCCCAAATGACGGGCGCGCACGCGCGTACTCGGATTGAGGCTTCGCAAACGAGTGCAATAAATAACGGAGAGCGACGCGTAGTGTACGTATACAGAGAATCTGAGGCCTCCTCCTTGGCTACTGCGATCCCCCGAATGAGTCGTCCGTCGGTCTCCCTTTCATGCCTTGACCGTATGGGTAGTTCTCTCTATATTGTTGCCTTTCTCCCATCCGTTTTTTTTTTCTTTTATTCGGCGAAATGGGGCTCACTCAAAGCCGCCACGGGCAAATTACGACTGCGTGCGTTGAATGTTGTCTTGACGTTTCTGTGGGCAGATTTTCGTCGTCGGGCGAACACGCCACTCCCGGCCGGAGCCGCGCATTTCTTTCCCGCGTTTAACGCAAGGACTTCTGCTAAAGGGCGTTCGGAAGGGCATGCATAATCAAGGCGAACGTGAAAACAAGTTTATGAGAACACTCTTTTAAAAAATTCAGGAGTCTTGCCCTATCGGGAGTTAAAAGACACCAGATGGTCAAAATTTTGGGAGCCCACCACTGCGGCGTCCCTCGTAATCATATCGTGGTTTTGGGACGTTAAAACCCCACTATTATTATTATGGCCTTATCGGGGAAAACGGGGCAAGCGAAACTTGCTGTGTGCATGCTGGTGTACTATTATATTTATTTGTTTATTCATCTCCTTCTTTCTTTTTTTCTCTTCTTCCTTTCTTCCTTATTTGTTTCTCTCTCTTCCTTCCTTCTTTCTTTATTTCTTTCTATCGCAGTGCTCCCTCCTAAGTGTTTCCTTCCTCCATGCCAGGAAACGCGGTCGACTGAGAATACAATCAATACAATCGAATGAGAAGAAAGAAATTATGGCTCTCGCCTTCAAGTCATATGAGGGCGAATGCATAAGGGACCCTGTGACTTTTTCCAAGCACACCTTCCGTCACGGAATGACGTCAGTTTATTTTTGTGGAGCCCGGCGTACGACGTACTTTTGTGTTACAAGGGCTGCACGTCTGAGCCCATGACTCGT
>NC_051186.1:70632568-70699836 GCF_013339695.2 Rhipicephalus sanguineus
CCAGAACGTGGGACGGGGGATGACCCGCCGCCGTAGCTCAGTGGTAGAGCATCGGACGCGTTATTCGAAGGTCGCCGGTTCGGTCCCTGCCGGCGGCAAGTCATCTTTTCGTCCACTTTACTTTCTTCACATTTATATTCTAAATACTACAGTTAACGCCCCCTGTACTTTCCTTGGCGTTATTGTCTGTTAGTTCTCATTAATATTGTGTCTAACAAAGATAAACGAGCCCTTGAAAAAATCATCTGCTTTCCTTCATTCATAGCGAGGGTCTCGTCCTGGCAGACTTAATGCCTTCAGGTAGTATGCGAGGGATTATTGGTCAGCTGCCAGCTCGTAAAAAGATCACGTGCTACGTGACGCCAACAGGCAGAAAAGAGTGTTCCACACTCGCCGCCATGGCTGCGATTGGCGCTGACTAACACTCCTAGGTTTAAATCAACATATATACCCCAGAAAGTGGACGGGAGGATGACCGCCGCCGTAGCTCAGTGGTAGAGCATCGGACGCGGTTATTCGAAGGTCGCAGGTTCGGTCCCTGCCGGCGGCAAGTCATCTTTTCGTCCACTTTACTTTCTTCACATTTATATTCTAAATACTACAGTTAACGCCCCCTGTACTTTCCTTGGCGTTATTGTCTGTTAGTTCTCATTAATATTGTGTCTAACAAAGATAAAACGAGCCCTTGAAAAAATCATCTGCTTTCCTTCATTCATAGCGAGGGTCTCGTCCTGGCAGACTTAATGCCTTCAGGTAGTATGCGAGGGATTATTGGTCAGCTGCCAGCTCGTAAAAGATCACGTGCTACGTGACGCCAACAGGCAAGAAAAGAGTGTTCCACACTCGCCGCCATGGCTGCGATTGGCGCTGACTAACACTCCTAGGTTTAAATCAACATATATACCCCAGAAAGTGGACGGGAGGATGACCGCCGCCGTAGCTCAGTGGTAGAGCATCGGACGCGTTATTCGAAGGTCGCAGGTTCGGTCCCTGCCGGCGGCAAGTCATCTTTTCGTCCACTTTACTTTCTTCACATTTATATTCTAAATACTACAGTTAACGCCCCCTGTACTTTCCTTGGCGTTATTGTCTGTTAGTTCTCATTAATATTGTGTCTAACAAAGATAAACGAGCCCTTGAAAAAATCATCTGCTTTCCTTCATTCATAGCGAGGGTCTCGTCCTGGCAGACTTAATGCCTTCAGGTAGTATGCGAGGGATTATTGGTCAGCTGCCAGCTCGTAAAAAGATCACGTGCTACGTGACGCCAACAGGCAAGAAAAGAGTGTTCCACACTCGCCGCCATGGCTGCGATTGGCGCTGACTAACACTCCTAGGTTTAAATCAACATATATACCCCAGAAAGTGGACGGGAGGATGACCGCCGCCGTAGCTCAGTGGTAGAGCATCGGACGCGTTATTCGAAGGTCGCAGGTTCGGTCCCTGCCGGCGGCAAGTCATCTTTTCGTCCACTTTACTTTCTTCACATTTATATTCTAAATACTACAGTTAACGCCCCCTGTACTTTCCTTGGCGTTATTGTCTGTTAGTTCTCATTAATATTGTGTCTAACAAGATAAACGAGCCCTTGAAAAAATCATCTGCTTTCCTTCATTCATAGCGAGGGTCTCGTCCTGGCAGACTTAATGCCTTCAGGTAGTATGCGAGGGATTATTGGTCAGCTGCCAGCTCGTAAAAAGATCACGTGCTACGTGACGCCAACAGGCAAGAAAAGAGTGTTCCACACTCGCCGCCATGGCTGCGATTGGCGCTGACGAACACTCCTAGGTTTAAATCAACATATATACCCCAGAAAGTGGACGGGAGGATGACCGCCGCCGTAGCTCAGTGGTAGAGCATCGGAACGCGTTATTCGAAGGTCGCAGGTTCGGTCCCTGCCGGCGGCAAGTCATCTTTTCGTCCACTTTACTTTCTTCACATTTATATTCTAAATACTACAGTTAACGCCCCTGTACTTTCCTTGGCGTTATTGTCTGTTAGTTCTCATTAATATTGTGTCTAACAAAGATAAACGAGCCCTTGAAAAAATCATCTCTTTCCTTCATTCATAGCGAGGGTCTCGTCCTGGCAGACTTAATGCCTTCAGGTAGTATGCGAGGGATTATTGGGTCAGCTGCAGCTCGTAAAAAGATCACGTGCTACGTGACGCCAACAGGCAAGAAAAGAGTGTTCCACACTCGCCGCCATGGCTGCGATTGGCGCTGACTAACACTCCTAGGTTTAAATCAACATATATACCCCAGAAAGTGGACGGGAGGATGACCAGCCGCCGTAGCTCAGTGGTAGAGCATCGGACGCGTTATTCGAAGGTCGCAGGTTCGGTCCCTGCCGGCGGCAAGTCATCTTTCGTCCACTTTACTTTCTTCACATTATATTCTAAATACTACAGTTAACGCCCACTGTACTTCCTTGGCGTTATTGTCTGTTAGTTCTCATTAATATTGTGTCTAACAAAGATAAACGAGCCCTTGAAAAAATCATCTGCTTTCCTTCAGTACAGGACATGGGTATCTCGTTACTTTTTTGTCGGAACTTAGCTCACGTGTTTCCAAGAGGGAAGGAAGTCTTGTGTTGAGGTCGAACCGATGTTGTGTGTAAAATAAATGCCTACTTTTTTCTAGTTCACTGGTGTTCGCTAGCGATTCAAGCGATATGCTTGACTGGCAAGTTTCAATGCGCTGGAATATTAATCACAATATTATCTTGCAACTAAAAGGATCACTTAGCCGAGCATCAGCACCTGAAGTACTCCAGTATATTTGTATTCTTTTATCTGTATTCCTGTAACTGTATTCCAGGATAGTTTTCTTCGTCTTTTTACAAAAGTATTTCGGTCATATCCCGTTGCGTCAAAAACGAATTACTTCAGTTAGACACAATATTACTGAAAACTAACAGACAATAATGCCAAGGAAAGTATAGGGGATGTAATTCGTGATAATTGGGACGCAAGTGTGAAGTAAAGTGGACGAAAAGATAACTTGCCGACAGCAGGAAATATATATATATATACATATATATATATATATATATATATAGATATATATATATATATATATATATAAAATAAACAAAAATAAATATATAAATGTGTGTGTGTGCGTGCGTGTGTGGAGTTTCTTTCTTTCTGAAGGAGCCATGTCCACATTAAACGGGAGTGAGAGAAGCACAATTTCTTTTTTGCCAATAATTTTTTGGCAGTGTGTTCATGTCACCAAAATGCCTCAAGGTTATATTGCAGTTACAACGTATATGGCCTACTTTTGTCGGTATCCAGGAGTACATTTGATTTGTCTCTTATATATATGTGACACAGTAATTGGCTCATTTTGATTGAAGCATTTTATTTGGACCTAACTTCGCTACGCAGAGAATGTCTAAATGCAGCGCGTGAATGATGACGCATTACTTTGCGACAAAATATATGCTTTGAATGCATCAAAATTTTACAATAAGTCAAATTACTCAATTCAAAGAATCCCAGTGGGAAATATTGAGGTAATGAGAAATCAATGCACTTTGTACTGTTTAATTTTAAAAAAATGCTTTTTAGCAAAAGGTGGAGTGCGCCAAAGCCCAAGATTTCCCAGCGGCAACGAGCCTGGAAGAACTGGTCCAAAGGCCCATGACTGGCGAGTTTGTCCGCAAGGGCGCTGTGGGCGACTGGAAGGGACTTTTCTCCCCGGTGCATGTGCAGAGGATGCTGGAACGCATCAGAATCAAGACGGCAGGAAGTGACGTCATGGACTTGTGGAAGGACATCGACATTCCTCGATGACACGTAATAGCTTCTCCAAGCGTAATAAACATTATTTTCTTCCTTCCTTTTCTGGGTGACTCGCGTTGTGTGGTAATCTTAAGCATGTATTAGTTTCGGAAGCCTTGAAGCTGTCTAGAATTAAGGTGGCCACGATCTAGAATGCTCATGGGTGGCGATAAATTTCGGTCAGTGTTGCGAGCAGTGTCCATTTGAAAAAAAAAAAATGTTGTAGATTGAAACCGCGCGATCTCATTTACGAACAGGCAAGGACATGTTGAGCTTATCTTGAATAGATTCTGAAAACCCGTCCTTCTTTAATACCGAAATGAATTCGCACTACTCAAGACGGAATGTTCCCGAGGCACATGCTAACACACGCGTGACAACAAATAATAAATGAAACATTATAACCATGAGACTGCCGTACTTACACGATTGTAAATCGATTGTAACAAAGAAGCCAAATCACGAGTTTTGTGACCTCGTTAAGTGACACTCGCATTATTTTCTTACCTATTGCGATTAATAATGTTTTGTTCGGGTAAGTTACAGAAACGGGACTGGTCTCAAGCGTATTTTTTTTTCGCGAGGCATCCCGCGCGATCACCATGTGTTGAAACGTCACCGTGGAACAAAAGCCCTATGTTTCAATATCGGCGTCCATTTTTAGTCATTGTTGAGATGAGTATCGATATGTCTCTAGAAACCTGATGTCGAAGCCCCTTCAGAAGTGACCCATGTGTGAGATACGGGAAAGGCGTTCTTTCATATGGCGACGTTAGGTGAAATTTTATTCAATATCCCCCCTCCCCATCCTCTCCAACCTGCTTCCCAGTCCCGGCCCTTGTGCGACTTAATTTTGCGACTGCGGCCCACTAGCTGAGGTGAGTTTTGACCCCTGTAATATACCACGCTGCAGTAGTGCCACCACACCAGAGTGACTCTGCTGCGCGCTTTGTTGAGGCTGTTGAACCATGCCGGAGCGCTTCATACTGGTTGGGCGTTTAGACCACCCACTCGTTGTGCAATTTACAAGGTACGACGGCTGGCACGATTGTACGCTTCTGCCGCGCAATATTATGTGTTAAAGGGACACTAAAGAGCAAAACGTTTTTTTTTTCTCATATTAGTTAAGTAATCTTTCACGATACCAAAAACACCACGCTTGCAGCTATAAGACGCTTAGTAATTTAAGCGAGAAAACGCGCAAAAACAAAATGTGGGTGGCGACGCCACCTTGAAGTTTTTGCACCATTCGCCGTGACGTCACATGTTTTGACGGCGCCTACTAGGGACTACGTAGTTCCTAATCGGTAAAAATGAAGCACATTGTCCTCTGAGGGGGCCATAGACTGGGGTACCATGTCTGGGGTAATTTTGTTGAGCCAATGGCGCCGAAATACGATAAATACACTTTGAAATCCGTGACGTCACGCGGGGTGATTTCGGCGCGAAATTTAACAACGAAACTTTGAACTTGATCTTCTCCTCCATTAATAAACCTATGATGGCGAAATTAACGACATTGGGAGCTCTCAGAGCACAATTTCGATCTAAACCGATTCATTGTTTCTCGTTAATGTCCCGTTCTTCTCGCCCTTCGTGACGCCTCTATAGTTTCATTCATTTTTCTGAACAGCGGAGCTGTATAAGCTCGGGGTAAGTCCGTTGGTCGTCAGCAGAAATTATCATCATCATGAAACAGCACGCGCTCTCCGTCCCCTGCTTCGCTTGCAGAACACGCGCCCATTTGTCCGGCGTGGAATGCAGTAACTCTGATGGGCAAAGAACGAGTACAGAGAGAGAAATTCTTGGCCAGGCGAGATTCGAACCCGCGTACCCACGATCCGAAGGCGAGCGTCGTAACCACTCGGCTATATTTCTGCCACAGTGGTTGGGCCACTTGAAAAGCAACGTTCCTAGGAGGAAAAAGGAAGGAAAAGCAACGGGAATGTCAAGGGTGCAAGCGGGCGCCTCATTGACAGAGCAAATTAATAAAATAGTTTAAAAAAACATCCTAGACCCTTCGTATATTGGATCTGGAATAATGTGTTCACAGCAATGCACTTGTGTTTAGAAATGAAGCCAACGTTAAAGGGACCGACAACTGATTTTTCTCGACCCAGTTTTTTACGGCGCGACAGGAAGCTCACCCTTCGTAGCGTTTGTAGCTGCAGTGGTTTATCCGAAAAGCACGTAGTTATTTTATACGCAGTATTTTTCGATCTGAAAGGCTCCAAACACGCATGGAGGCTTGCTCCAGCAACGCTGTGAATTGATAGCGATGCCGCTAGCCCTTGTGAAAGCTGTCGTTGTTCTGCTTTCGCAGGAGTTACTGTAACTATGCTTAACCACCTTTATTTTGAGCTGTCCAACCACTTTTGAAAATAGCAAGCTGTTACAATGAGATGTGTGGCTTTATACGCCTTCCCGGTATTTGTACAGCGTTGTGTGCGCCTGCGCCAAAGGTTGCCTGCGCGTGTGTCATGGATGGCTTGTCCCGGCGTCGTTACTCTCTCGATACACGAGCCAAGCCAAGTAATCGAAAACGTAGCTGTGCATATGCACGGCCGCACCGAGCACCAGAGCGCGTCATTTCTGAGACGAAGTGCAGGTAGCAAAACTATATCGCTCCAAAATCTTAGCGACCTGGAAACTGCGTGCACGGTTGCATGAGCACGCTGAAATGTTGCTCAAGACACGCTGACGAGCATGGGATCATTACGTCACGCGACGGCAGCGCCACTTTAATGCATACTACTAAAGTCCCTAGATATTTCCCTGTTCTTTCTTAAGTACCGACAACCATTGAAGCGCCGTCGACGAATCTCATTGGCTAACGCTCGTTTTCGGTAGCCATGTTCTTCCTAACTCTTTTCCAGCACCCGGTGAAACGCGACCCCCCATTCACTAATGGCAGGGGTTTGACGGGAGGAGAAAGGCACGTCGCGTTAGCATATTGTTCGCTGAAAGATGCGTGGCTAATGTACTTAGACGCGCATGGCTTTGTAAATCGTCCAAGTTAGGAAGAAAATGGCGTCGAACGCCAGCTGCGCGTGAGTGAGGGCCGGGAAAGGAGCCAGTTGTCGCTACTTAAGTAAAAGGGAAAAATCTAGGGACTTTACATACTACTAACGCAGGCCTATGTGTACATTATTATGGAATAATACCTTTTAATATAAAGAAACGAACAATATTTCAATACTAACAAAAAAATCGTCGACCGCGTACAGCAATCAACGGTCACGTGGCCGTCTTTATCGGATCATTCATGTTTTTGCTGCAGAGGCGCCACAGGTCATTTTTCGCGACTTTCAATTAAGAAATAAAAATATAAATCCATCTCTCACGAAAAAAACAGGGTTGGTTTGAGTCAGTGCAACGGACAATCTTTACATCAGTGGAGTCAACTAATTTCATATTCTAGGCAGTTGTCGGTCCCTTTAAGGGGATAGGCGTAGGCTTGGTCTCTGTAAGCTGGTTTGACAGTTAAACCTACTCATCACCTCTATTAAGATGTCGTCATCAATGTGTCGTGGTCGACTCTGCACAGTGGGTTGAACGTTGATGGGCCCATTCACAACCTGGCCTTGCATACCAAACTGGCCTCCGCAGCGTAATCTCTATGCCTTGTGCTAAATAGTTTTGCATGGTCATCCTGGTCAATGCTAGTCAGCAGTTAACGTGTTTTCACCGTTCACGTGTTTCCAGGGCCAATCGCCAGTCCCTTGACCATGGAAAGGGAGGCGCAAGCATGTAACTCAGCGTGGCCGCTTCACAGTGGGCCTTCCGACTCCAGGGCCGTCAGCGACGGGCCCGCTATTGACAGCTGCGCATATTAAAACGAAATTGCGGCTGCTTCAACCAGGAAGCACTTTTATTGCGATAGCAATTATATGTGGACACTCTTGGCAGGCTTTTGCCATTGCCGTCATGTTCCGTATAAAGTCCAAATCAATAACATCGCCCCGCGCATCACATGTTCTATGCGCTAGTAAAAACGCGCCCGTTGGGGACGAGCGCTGCTGAAGCAGAAATGGAACGAGCGCACGAAGGGCACATGCGATGGCATCGCCCCGCGTGCGAGGCCTGGCGTTGATGGCTCCTCAAGCAGAGATGAAACGCCCCGCCCGTCCTTCGAAGGGCGAAGGAGCTTGAAGCCTTGAAAGGCCCTGCGTCGCTCGAACAGCAGCTTCCAACTTAGTTGACAAGAGTGTGAAGTTGGGCATGTTGGTAATGCATAACTGATCACGTAGCGCAAAATTCTGCAAGTAAGCGCTCGTCTTCGTCCCTCTCTTGTCCAGTGTAAATTTTGCGCTACGTGATCAGCTCCAACTTGGATCATAAGGGTGCAGTCGCCATCATGACAAACATCAGTATGCGGCTCGTATACGCATTGTGCCCTCACTGCTTACTTCATGCTGAGACAACAGACAGCACGAAAACCGAATTTTCTCCTTGGAGCGGCCGTATTCGCTTAAACCAGCGTTTTGTAGAGTTACACGAGAGTGGATCCAAAACAGTTGGCTGCTAGCCTTACTTCATATAACTTTCAAATTTGTTGCTATCGCATTCATTCACCCTTTCAGCGAAACTGATTTTTTTTTAATTATTGATCGTAGCGTTTAAAAGAGCAAGCAAAATTTAAATATGGACCCTCGCACTCACAAGCTCGAAAGGGAAGGAGCCTTTTAAAGGGTATTTACCGCAAGCGCGATATATAAACACCCGGATGTACTGGTAGATGGAACAACGAAAAACCTCCTTTGAATGACGGTCCATGAGAAAGTATTCTTGAGAAGTATCAGCACGTTCTAACTGTTCACGTGTTCTTCTATGGAGGTGAAGCTAAAAAATTCGGCGTTGCTAGTTTTCCCAGATGTCCAGAAACAGAAATGACAGACATATTAGCGACACGCATGTACACTTATTACTGAATAATGCCCTAGTTACATGCTGCACAGCGCTTGAAGCGAGCTACCAGTAGCATTTCTGGAACAGACGACGTCAAGATGAATCGCTACCACACTTCATCGCCATCGAATGGCCTAGAAATCACGAGCCTCTGTGGAGAACGTCATTTGCCATTGAGCTGACTCGCACAACAGAAGCTGCGTGGGCACCGTGCGTGGCGTCGTGGCTTAATCGGGACGCACGCGTGAGCGCTGTTTCTCCTGAGGAATAATTATTGATCCGTGGTTGTGACTTTAATGGCCCCAAGATCAAGTTGCACATGTTCTGACGCGCCGGTGGTGCTATTGTCGGTGACAGACAGCGCCAAACCCGAGACTATGACGTAGTTTGGCTCAATTTACATCGATTTTATCACAATGACGCAGTAAATCCAATTTGGCAAACTTTGGCGCAGAAGTGGAATCACTGCATGCATTCTATGCAAAAATCTTCCAAACTAATCTCTTAATGGCAAATATATGTTGTTTAATTGAACTTAAACAGTACACCCGGGCTAATTTTCGAAATTAGTTCATCTAAGTATTGCGCTCTGCAATGCTGGCGCAGCCAATGCCCCCCGTCCACATTGTTGATGATTTTGTGCAGCGTGACAATGAGCTCGTTACCTGTGCGGAACTATAACATTTGGAAACTGTTTCCACAGTTCCTAAGGAAGAAGAGCGCGACGAGAAAGATGCAATGGCAGAGGCAGGTTCAAATCCTGGAACTCTAGCCGAGGCTGCAGGACACCTTGGAACGTTGCGAGACTTCATGTCTCAGCAACACGCTGTGCCAGAGGAAGTGCACAAGAGCATAAACTACAGGGACAACTTCATTTTTTTCCTGCGCTTTAAGAGCACCACTACGAATGACCACTACGAACTTTTTCAAAACGAGACAAGCAGCAACATAACTGTTTTGCACTTCGTATATATTGAAGCAACTCCATAAATTGCATTGCACACTTTTTAGCCCATGTTTGCTATGCCTTATGCTTTTTCATATTTGTGTGAATAATCAGTTTAATGAACTTTCAGTTAAGCAAACTATTTCTTGGCTCCCTTGAAGTTCACTCCACAGTGTTTACACTTATATACACCCATCTACTACATGTTCATCTTTGTGGTAATGAGTTCTTATACTTAAAGGGGTGGTGACATCAAATGTGTGGCTTGCGCATTTTTTGTTGTAAACGTTTCTTATTGCTCCAGGAAGCATGATACACGCTCCAGGATTCATGTATCCTCGCTAAATAATTTATATCGCCTAATTTATGTTAACGGCTTTTGGTTAGTGGGCGTTGAGTTGAACAGTGATGTCACTGTGTAGGACGCCTGAACACGTGTGCCCATAACGCTGTGATGCACGCAGTGCTGCATCGTCTGCGCTCGCACACAGGCGCAAGTAACCGTCTGGATGCCTTCAAGACTCGCTAAAATTCTCTGATAGAGAATATTAGCATGTACGATATTTCAGTGTATGCAGAGATGTTTGTGGAGTACCGGGTTACCAGACGATGGTATCGACATTTTGCGATGCTTAGAGCAACCACAATTACAGGTACCTTTCTTTGTTTTCTCTGAGTGACCGTGGAAAAAAAAAATGTTTAAAAAAGGATAACTATTCTACCACCGAGAATTTACACCAGCAGAGGAGTAGAATACATAAATTTTCTGCAACAAACTATTCTGTGCTTGCCTGATTTATCTTAGCACTAGAGTCACTAGAAATATTTCAGTGACTCTACTTAGCACTGCCAGGTGGCACCACCTATCCGGCCTCTCAAATTTACGGCTACGGTAACCCGGTATGCTAAAGCAAAGAAGTGTGCGAACAAGCAAAAATTCTCTAATGTCACCTTTGCAGGTTCGCGTCACAATGCGAAGCACTTTGCAAAATGCAAGCAGGTTTGGCCACTTCGGCAACATGCAGAGAAAAAATTAGTGTAGGTTCGCAGCCGATGCCCTCTTGGCTTGCCCTGTGAAGCACAGCTGTGGGTAACCGCTCATCACACACCACTCTAATGTGTTCTGACATCACCATGACTTTCATTACGCTTCCTAGACAGTTACGCCGATGCCAGACACGCTAGCGATGGGTCTCAATCACGAGAATGATCACTTAGGCACACTTTGAAAGCAAATTAAAATATATCCTAAAGGTTTGCCAAGTCTAACACTTCGTGCTGAGTGTCATTACATACAGAGGAAGACCATAGCAGGCTTTTTATAGCTTCAAAATCTGGCGTCACCACCCACTAGAGGTTTTGGTTTCAGCTTTGCTGACTAGTAAGCACAACTGCAGTGATTTTATTTTTTTTTGAAGATTTATTTATTGCAAGCTCTCTGAAAATAACCATTTTCTGAACGATTTTACCCATGTTCTGCATGATTTCCTTGAAGTGGCGGCGTTTTTTATGAAGCACCCTTTCGCTGAACATCGCCAAGCTTCTGGCACAAGTGCTTGCGCACATCCTTCATTCTTTTGTCAGCAATATCTGCTGGTGTTCTGTCCCCCATGTAAATGCGGAACAGAGCTGCAAAAAGTAGAGCACAGTGTGTGACACACAGACATTACACACAAGCATAACAAGTTTAAAACAAATGCTGCCATCCCTAGAAAAAATTTTGCCATGGTTGAATGCAGCTAAACCAGGTTTCTTGAGCGATAGCTCAGGTTCACTTGCGTTAGGAAAGGACAAAGCAATTGGTTTGCAGAGATTCAACTTTAAGGCATGTCTTGGTTTAGGCAAGGACAACGACAAGTCTACACGCTTTGACTATACGTTGCGACAAGGGCGCCAACGCGTTGCGCCACAAGACAGCACGCAAACGCTGCTTAGCGCCATCGGCACTCTCACTGCTAATGAGCAGGTTGGTAGATACCAAGTTAAATTGATAAAAAAAGGTGGAAGGGAAAATACAAATGCATTATGAGAAGGTGTAGAATTCGACTGCAGTAATACAGTTGGGAAAATTGCACATATGTAATAAGTAATGTAAAAAATGGTAGCATTCAAATTATAAAAATATTGCTATAATATCTGCTGAAGTAATATTTTGTATGTTTTCAGATAGAAAAAGTATGACTGTTGAAGTCATATTTCATAGAATTTTCCCAAATCAATTTGCATTGATGCATGCTGTGTTGGCAACTAACCCCAGCATGCACATCAAGTGATGTTTTATGCCAGAACTCGTATGGAATCAAAATTCCAAGGATGCCACTGATACGAGTCGATTCAGAAGACACCAAATGTACCCATAATTTGCCATGCCAAGCTGTCAAGGCTGCATGTATACGTTTGCCATATTCATCCCAAGCACTGTCCTTGTGTCTTTTTGGAGTTTTAAGCATCACAGTATTGTCTCTGGCAACTTTGACATGTGCTCTTCAAAAACAAGCATGTTCAACTGGTGCCAATACTGTCTGCACCAATAAGGGTCACACAATGCAGCAAGAACCAGATACACTCAAACCTCGATATAATGAACACTGATATAACGAATTATCGGTTATAACGAAGTAAATGAGGAATAATAGTGTCATGGATAGTGTTACAAATAAACATTTAAAACAAATTTTCTGATATAATGAAGTTATTTTCATGGCAGATGTGACTTCTTATAATGAGGTTTGAGTGTAATAGTGCTTGCAAAAAAAGCTGCCATCTATGATTGCATTAGTCAGAAGGACATGATGGCATAAACAAAATCCCCATCAGCTGATCCAACCCAAGGCGCAAGACTGCCATACCTTTCAGGGAGTTCAGTTTCTCAGGGGTCAGGGCAGGCTTCGGCTTTTTCACTCCGAGTGATATGGATTTGTTGGACAGCACCCCCGTCACGCTCCGGCACTTCATCTGCTCTGTTGTCCAATAAATGAGACTTGCCGAGCGACAAAACCACGAATCGGTGGGCGATTTCATTAGAGTGTCCCAGCATTCCCTATCGACCCACCTTCCACACCCGGCATAAATCTGCATCAACGAAAAAGAGGGAAGAACACAGCTGCATAATATAAACAAATAGCAAGCATGCTCAGGTCAAGGCATCCTTATCAAGTGACTAATGCTCTTTCAGATGTGAAGCACATCACATGTTCACCCACAAGCAAGCACACTTGAACATGTTCACCCACAAGCAAGCACACTTGAACACTTAAGGCCACTACCGTGCCGTCGTCTCTGCTTGAACCGACGATGGTTTCCTCTCCAAGGTCTTGGTCACACTGGCTGCTGTCAAGCTCGCTTTGGCCGTCACCAAGGTCCAGGCCATCTAAACAGAACACAGCTTCCTTTTTACAGAAGTGGGAAATCTGAACATGCAAGAACACTGTTCATCAAAAAAATTTAAAAATTGAATGCCATCTTTCCTAGACAAATACCTAAGAAATGTCAATGACAAGAGACATACTCGTGCAAGTCACCTTTCTATGCACACATGCCACAGGTAATCGAAGTTGTCTACATAACTAAAGTGGTTGCTTGGGCGAGTTGGTATGGCATACTTCACATAAAAACAAAGCACAAGAACAGAGGACCAATAGAAGAAGGACACATACGGCAGCGCTGACTTACAACAAGGTTTATTTGTCACAATGGCGCAATATATACTTGCGCAGTACATAACAAAAAAAGAAGGAATGATAAAAATGGTAAAAAACACACCCATACATTGTCATCATGACAGCGCGCCATGAACATCACGTGTACAAACACGCTGAAGAAAATCAATTTCTTTCTGCGATAAAGCAATCGAAGGCCTGCTGACATACATGCTGCCGAGCCTAGCCATTTCTAAAGCCTCATAAATTTCGCGTATCAGCTGGTCCCAATGATGTTTGGTTACAGCGCAGTGCTGTGGTCAAACACTGTGCTGTGATCAAACGTCATCGGGACCAGCTGATATGCGAAATTTATGAGGCTTTAGAAACGGCTAGGCTAGGCAGCGTGTATGTCAGCAGGCCTTCGATTGCTTTATCGCAGAAAGAAATTGATTTTTTTCAGCACGTTTGTACATGTGATGTTTATGGCACGCTGTCATGATGACAATGTATGGGTGTGTTTTTTACCATTTTTGTTGTTCGCACTTTAGGCGCCTAGGCAGTCGTATGCTGTTGTCGTCTCATGTAGCTTGGCGTAACGCTGGCGAAACCACGTACATAGCATAGCCATCTGTAGCATATTGAATGCGTGCTTGCGCCAAGGACAAGTCTTCTTCCTCTTGGCAAGCGCCTTGAGGATGATATCAAGTGCGGAGCACTTTAGGGTCCCGGGCTGTCGTATGCTGGCGTCGTCTCATGTAATTTGGCATAACGCTGGCGAAACCACGTATAGCATAGCCGTCTGCAGCATATTGTGTGCGCGCTCGCACCAAGGAGAAGTCTTCTTCCTCTTGTTCTTTGAGCGCCTTGATGATGACATCAGGTGCGGAGCACTTTAGGGGCCCGGGCTGTTGTGTGCTGTCGTCGCTTCGCATAACGCAAGCAAAACCACATATAAAAATAGAAAAAAAAAAGAGGAAGCAAGCGAGAAATAGAAAGAGAGAGAAAGGAAGAAAAATCTATAAATACATAGAAATAAAGAGATAAAAGAAAGACAGAAAAAAATGGAAAAAGCGAAAAAGAAAGAAAGAGAAAACTGAAGAGAAACGAAGAAGGCTGGCCAGCTCTGCACTTCTTTCAGGCTTGGCACCACTAGTGCGAAGCTGCCTTAATTTTTTTTTTGCATACTGCAGAAGTATACATTGCGCGATTGTGACAAATAAACCTTGTTGTAAGCCAGCGCTGCTGTGTCTGTCCTTCTTGTAGTGGTCTGGCCTTTTTGCGCTGCTTTTATGTGAAGTATGTCCTCATAATGTTACAGTAGAAGTTGTCACGTACAACCCACCCTTTCAATAGTATGCTCAAATCGCTGACTGCACCGTACTTATCAAAACTGTATTAACATCTGATTCTACATCAAGATGCAGTGTCAGAAAAGGTTGCAATTCACGAAAAGTGCTCTGTACACCCTCTGATGCCAAAACACAGCAGAACAAGAGACAAGCATCACAGTGCAATTGTAATAAAAATGCTTTTTTCCACGTTCTAACTCCATCAGTATGGCAAGTTTGTAAAAATTCAATCATAAAGTCTTACGTGCAATTAACGATGAAATTATGAGGCACAGGGCAGCAGGGGACTCAACTGTTTTTGGTAGAAACTGTTCTTTGGTGGGCATTTAAAATCTCACAGATAAGCACTTCTGCATTTAACCCGCATCAAAGTGCAGCCACTGCAGGAAATGAGCAACATGCAGGAGAGAGTAACAGGTAAATGTAATGTGGATTGGTTCTTGAAAGCAATCTTACCACAGGGAAAAAAACCTGCTGTTGGCACATTAAACAGCAGTGTCCAGCATACGAATGCTCACAGGTTAAACATTGGTTGCAAGGTATATGATGCTTCCCCAGAGCCTCACATAAGCCTCCATGACCAGAACACAACCCAACATTGCAGCAGCCAACGTTTGACAGCAGAATGTCACAGCCATTGCTTCTATTGTGTTTATAAAAAATATGCCAATAGTTTCTCCCCGAAAATGACATTGTTGTGCAGTAGCTCACTACTCTGAACATCTGGTCGAGCTTGGAGCCACATGAAGGAATATTAGTACATATGTGTTTCGTAGTTACAAATTATCAAACCTAGTTGGCTAGAGAGGCATGATACAACAATATTAACACGATAGCGTTAAAGAGCTCGTTTTGCAGAAATTCCGGTGTCGGTGTCGGCAGCGGCATCTTTGGTTGTGAGCAGCGTTGTCCGTGAGCAAAATTGCGAGGTAGATGCAAATAAAGATATGAGCCGGAGGGCGTCCACACTTTGGCCTTTACACTGAAGATGCATAAAGCCGCACTAAAGTGACTAAAGCTTCCCTAGTAGTAAACAAGCAGTACATAGAACAAAACACTTGCTTACCAATGCTTTCATCATCACATGCTGGTGAAGAGGCAGCAGATGATTCCAACAGAGACACTGTGGATAGATGTGTATATAAAATTCATGCAATCACAAGCCTTATGTCATAAGACCTATAAGGTAAATTTGCATGTCCTATGTAGATGTACTGCTTGCGTTGCAAACAAGGGTTGAATCCAGATGGCTGAATCCAGATAAGAATGAACAGGTAAACCTGGTAACCATTCTTGATTGGGATAAAATTTACTTTAGCTTCAGAACCCAGAGCAATGATCCTGAAGCTAGCTCTGTGAAAAAAAAAATTGTTTGCCTACAAAAAGATACACAAATTTTAGCCGCTGAAAACACTTTTCTGCCAACTTTGCAATCTCTGAATGGTGAACACACCTGGTGGCAAAATGGCACTCTTGGTAATCACAATATTTTTTTTCCCAACAAAGAACAATTTAAGTGCAATGTTGCGGTGATCTTTTTGCTTCGCTGCAGAAGGAATTTCGAGGAAAAAAATAGCACACATGATATAAACAGCCTAAACTACTTGTAATTCAGGAATTTATCGGTGTAGACAAGTTAAAGTGAGGGTAATAGAACCCTGTGAGTTTTAACATGGTATCTGCACATCATTGCTACATAATTTTCTTAGCTGTGTCACGCACCATCATACTCTAAAATTGCGCTGAAAAATATATGACTTGCTAAAAATGTAGAAGTTTCAAAATACAGTAGTTTAAAATTTTCTTAAAGGGACACTAAAGAGAAACAATGAATCGGTTTAGATCGATAACTTGTGCTCTGAGAACTCTAATGTCGTTAATTTCGCCATCATAGGTTTATTAATACAGGAGAAAATGAAGTTCATATTTTCATTTTTAAATTTCGCGCCGAAATCTCCCCGCGTGATGTCACGGATTTCAAAGTGTATTTATCGTATTTTGGCGCCATTGGCTCAACAAAATTACCCCAAATTTGGTATGGTAAGTCAATGGCCCCCTCAGAGGACAATGTACTTCATTTTTACCGATTAGGAACTACGTAGTCCCTAGTAGGCGCCGTCAAAACGTGACGTCACGGCGAATGGTGCGGGAACGTGAAGGTGGCGTCGCCACCCACATTTTGTTTTTGCGCGTTTTTCTCGCTTACTAAGCGTCTTCTCGCAGCAAGCGTGGTGTTTTTGGTATCGTGAAAGAATACTTTACTAATATGAGAAAAATCATTTTGCTCTTTAGTGTCCCTTTAAGTCGTTGTGGTTAAAGTCAAGGGCATTGTATACCATGCTGTGTAAAAAAAATTGCGGTAGTATTTGACTACCTATTAAGTTAGAATGCATCGAATCTGACCAAATAACACTAGCAGCCATGTCGCAGTCAATGTGCTGCAATCGGATGCAGGTTGTTCAAAAATAATTGTACCCGCATTGCAAAGAAGTCAAGGAAGAAGATATGTACTGCAAGGTTGCATGGTGCAGCAAGCTTTGTTGTGCCATATGCCGCTTAGTAACCTCAGAATCACTGTGAAGACAATTGTCATAGCGCGAACTCAGGACAAAGACAAAAGGTACACGAAGACGAGCGCTGACTTCTAACTAGGTTTATTGTGCAGAACACAAAAATATATAGGTGACACAACCACGTGACAAAAGATGAGCAATGCAAAGATGAGCAAGGCAAAAAATTCAAACACCAAAAACATACAAAAAAGAAACCTAAGGAAACATCAAGGAAAAAATAAAATAAAATAACTATCACTAGTGGCGCGCACCAACGCTTTCCACAAACCTTAATTCCCTCTCGGAGGGAGACAAGGAAGGCTTGCTCACGCATGAGTCGTGTTCATGTGCCATCTGCGCAGCCTCGGCGACGATTCGGGTGCGGTCATCTCGGTGCTTACACTGCGTCACTGTGTCCTCGAAAAGAGGCGCACAGTTGCAGGCAGTACGATGCTGTGCAAGAAACTCATCTTTCCCGTTTCTAACATTGTTAGCATGTTCCCTTAGTAGGTCATTTAGACACCTTCCAGTCTGTCCGACATAACATGCACCACAGGAAAGGGAACCCTATAGACAACTTCCCACAAGCATTGCACATACCTAGTCCTATGTTTAACGTTACATTCAGTAGATGACTGCTTCTTGAGGGGGCTTGTTGATTTAGCGAGACTTATTAATTTGAGCGGTGCAGAAAACAGCACTCGAACGCCAGCACGTTTCCCAATTTTCTTGAGTCTGTGAGATATCCGGTGTTTGTACGGAACAACAGCTATCTTTTCACACTCTTTTGCCGCTTGTCGCAGAGTCCATCTTCCAGACTAGTAAGGTAGAGCAGAAGAAAGGACAAGCTCCGGGCAACACGGAACTTGTCCCCGGAGCAGTGATAGTTTTTTTGTTTTCCTTGATGTTTCCTTAGGTTTATTTTTTGTATGTTTTTAGTGTTTGAATTTTTTGCCTTGCTCATCTTTGCATTGCTCATCTTTTGTCACGTGGTTGTGCCACCTATATATATTCGTGTTCTGTGCAATAAACCTAGTTGGAAGTTTGTGCTATAACAATTGTCATGACCTACCAACTAGCCCAAGCCGCCACTATGAAGAGTTAGCTACGTAGATTATGGAGCTGAAACACGCCAGAGTGACGAGGAGACGTCGCATTACATGCACAGAGCACTGAATAAACGAAAGATGCGAAGGAGCTTTGCTTCATGCAGGCTCCAACAAGGTGCACTAGATTGGCTGCAGTTCTTCTTTTACTGAACTACAACAATAACTTTCATCAAATACCAAGTAAAGTCTACAACTTATACGTACTTGCTTTGCTTTGAAGATTTTTGCTAAAAGCACCCTATGTGCAAGCCATATTTTGCATCCCTTAGAAAGGGTCTGCTGTGTGACCAAGATACCTCTTAGCTCAAAAACTGCTGAACTGAGTATAGGCTTCATTAGAGAAGTCAGTGTGAACTGATAGCGACAGACTAGAAGCATGCGTGAGAAAAATGTACTTACCAGACTGGCTTGCTCTGCCAGAGGAAGATGGTCGTCTGATAGTTGGCCCTGTGAACATAAGGTGGTGCGAAGACCATTCTTGCAGTTGCAAGATACAGTCAAGCAGGGTTCGTACACGTTTTTAAGGCCAAAATTAATGAGTGTCATAGACTTTCAAGTCTGTCAGTTTTTTTCAAGGACGTGGAGCCCAATGAGAAATATTTTGCTTACCGAAGTTTCCCAAGCACTACAAATACAAAAATTATATTACAAACATCCAGTATTCATTCTTTTCAGTTTCATAAGAAATACAAAAGTTCACAACATTAATGGGTTACTGACATCAGCTTTTGAAGCTGAATCGACTATGAATAAAATATTTAGAATAGTATATTTCACATATTAAAAAAGAAAAATGAGCAATTATGATATCACCCAACTAACTTGCACAATATTTTTAGGAATTAGAACTAGGCATGTATCCTCACTCGATGATGCCTGAAGTGATGCCTACAGTCTTGGACGACTCAACCCCAGTCATGCCGTCCACAAACTTGACAACTTGCAAAGCTTGAATGGCTGGAAAGCCTAGCAGAGGCACCGTTTGTGAATGCACCACGTACATTTTCTGCTCTGTCGTCCAGCCTCTCCATCTCAAGGTAGCCAAGAAAGTACCCAAGATGACTAGCGGCTGCCCTCCGGGGCCCGTGAGCTCGGCTTCTTGAGGATCAAGTCGTGCCGGTATTCCAGAGAATGTGCTCGGTACGACAGAAACTTCAGCGCCGCTGTCAGCCTTGAACTTGAGCAGCAAGCCGTTGACTTCAACGTCGACGTACTTGGCCCGGGGCAGGTCGACTGATCCCACCTCATTCACTCCTATAGCCGACACCGAGGTATGACACACTGCCGCAAAGTGGCCCTTCTTTCGGCCCTCGTAACAGAGAGCTCGTCGGGCTGGGCATTCCGTTCTTGGGTGGCATGCTCAGCCGCAGAAATGACACTTGACCCCTGAGACTGAAGGTGACGTTTTGACTTTTGCAGGAGGCCTTCGTTGCCAATGATTCTTCTTCAGTTTAGTTGCGTCCATGGAGACGGCCGAAGACACGGCACTCGCGACGACAGAGCCTCGTGCAATGCGCTCCTTCTTGATATGGCCGTAACTAAGGGGGGGTTCAGGGGGTTCGACACCCTCCGAAATTTTTTCATGCTTTAACTTTTCAGGTGACACTAATATACTTGCACGCCTTCACAGTGACTACCGGTTACCAAAGTTAGCTGTTCTACACACAAACACCCCCCCGAAAAAAATTCCTGGGTACTGCCCTGCTTCTCAGCGTACCCTTGTTGACGTGCTTGGATCAACGCCACCTCTCCCATGCCTGCTCCCGATGAAAATCACAGATCATTACTTTTGACTCGGGAAAGACAGTAGCAACAGCTGTCACCTCTGCCTGTGAACAGTCCATCATCCAATATTCTGGCATGAAATTGAGACACCACTTTCAAAACATTGCAAGTGTCTCTTGGATGCATGAACTACACAATAAAAATTCCAGCAGTCATACAGCCAATAAATGCTTGGTAACTATAAAAAAAAAGAGGAAGTGCATAATATGTCCTTTTGTTTGTTGCATCGATTAGAGCCAAATTGCTGCCATATTTAGCCACGATTTCTCCAATAAAATTTGACTGGTAACAAAACACAAGTGTTTCCATGTATTCATTTGCCCCCGATTCCTCCATGTTGTCAAAATCTGTAGGGTTGCCACATGTTTGCGCTCCATTTTTTTGGTGAGGCTGAAAAAAGAACTTTGATTCCGGTTCTGCTTTCTCCAGCTCTCGCATAAATGCTTCAGCACTCTCCTGGTCAACATCCCCTGTTCACAGGGTTGCCATCTGGCTGGTTTTAGACCGGCCTGGCCTGTTTTTCAGAAAGTGGGCCAGTTGCCGGTACGCTCCTAAGATTGGCCGCCATTGGCCTTTTTTTTTTTTTGTCGTAATATCGCAATTATTAGTTTTCTGGGGCGTTTTATAAGTTTCAGTTAAACAACTACAATGGCAAATATTTATCTTCAATCACCAAAATTCTTGCACTATCAGCCAACCACTTCCAAGATCCCTTCAAATGTAGCGATCATTGAAATACAGCATGGTATTGTGTGTGTATGTATATATGAATATCAAACCAGGGTGTCGGAACGGAACGAAAACCGAAAACGAAAAAAAACGATATTTTGGGACGGAACGAAAACGTAACCGAAACTTTATCTATTATTTCGTTCCGGAGTGAAAACGAAATTTTTTCAATCGTTTTTCGGTTCACGACAAAACTTCGCAATCCGGAGCAATTGAGCTCGTGTAATGTGAGCATATCTGGTACGGTATTAGCGCGTACCTCAGGCAGGAATTCCAAAGCAATGTTGAAATTGTGCGAAAAACGAAAACAGTGGCAACCAGAGATGTTTATATTACCGCAAGTGTATATTTGCGCGCCTGTCACGCAGGTCAGCGTAGAGAGGGCATTGTCGGCGCCGAAGTTTGTTACAGCGAAAGCTGTTATGAGATCACAACACCTGATTTTGGCGCCATAGTTGTCCACCGCTGCCGGTGTCCATGACCGCCAACGCGTGATATATAAAAAAAAATGAGAAGCAAATTTCTAGGATCGGATGACATTTCAACCCGCGCCCTCTGCATGGCAGTCGGGTCTTCCACAACAGTGCCACGCTAGTGCTTCTATGCTTGCAAGGAGCGCTTGACAAGCGTGAGTGCTGACGAGCAGTGCGGCCCAGTGTTCCGTATTCAATACAAAGGCACAAGGTGCCCGAGCGGTGCACTGTTCCAACTAATACCAGCAGATCTAGAGGGTCTTATTCCTCATTAACCAAATCTTATTTTTCTCCATATTCACAACCGCTCCAGACGCGTGGCAAAACTGCTTAGTTTTCTTGAATACTACTTTTGTCAGCATAAAAATAGGCTACGTCGTCATTTTAGCATTAACACATTTAAGCATAAACAATATTAAAACACCACCATTCGTTCAAACATGCTGACCATGCAAATACTATAGGTAGCGGGAGAACTGCCCCTATGGGAATTAGTAGGGTGGTTGTACTGCACGAGATATGTAACCAAGCTACTATCCCTCGATCTTGGTAACATGTTTTGCGTACTCTTGCAGTTCTTAATGCATCTGATGACATCAGCTTTATGCGGCGTTCATTCTTAACTCGATAAAACTATCAAGATGCCTTTCTTACGTGGAGGAATCAAATTGATGGAATTGAACTGTCCGGCCATTCCCACAGTCCGAATGCGCTAAGTTTTTTCATTCCGAGGAATTGAAAGGAATGGAATTGCGGCAAGTTCTAATTCCCCGCAATGGAATTGAAATGGAATGGAGGCGCCCATTCCACCACACTGCTTCCCACCCACTGCAAAGAGCTCAGCCATAATTCTTTATCATCATCAGTCACAGCGCAAAGTGCACATAATGCCTTACATATGTGTAGCGTGTACCACGAGACTCCGAAGAATGACGAAAAATGGCATAGTGGGAACTTCTCTACTTCAGAAGAATTGGGATGATTTATGGCGTAGTGGGTACCTTGCATGCGTACTTGTATTATTGCCCCAAGAGACTCTACCTCCAGCGGGCTCTACAAAGTCCGCTCTTCCAGCTTTCGTTGTGACTGTGCTGCGTGTGTCGCGCAGGCCTGGCGATCTCTTTATCAGAACAGCGGTCTCGCACATCAGAGAGTACACTCAATGACGTGCTGCTTCTGAGATCGTGCTCACTCCCTTGACACAAAGCATTGAGCCCACTAAAAAATTTGTATTTGTCTTTTTAAGAAAATAAATACTATGACTTTGAAATTAATACTGGTTTGTGCTAGTTGGTGGAAATTCGTGGTACAGTTAGTTCCGCTCCTCTGAAGAACGCATTTTACCCTTTTCCCACTTTCCTGAGAGCAGGGCAAGTAACTACATCACAAATCCAATGTTCGTAATGATTACCTTAACTTCAAATTTTTCCATAAAAATACCGTTACGAACCGTTACGGAACATTTTTTTTCGTTCCGGAACAGAAACGGAACGGAACTTTTTGCGGTGGAACGAAACTAAAACCGAAATGAAAAACATTTCGTTCCGACACCCTGTATCCAACATTTTTGTGGCATGTGCACTAACATTTTAGCGTTTGTTTGTATCTGTAATGTCACTGGCCTGGTGGATTCAGACACAAAGAAGAGCTTTTTATTGACGAAGTATATGCGGTCCCTTTTCAGTGCAGCACATTCAGAGCAATAACCAAAAGCTCACTTACTTTTAGTGTAAGCATCTTTCCAATCATGGGTATTTTTATGCCACAATTAGACTAGGTTAGCTTAGTGCCGTGTTTTACATTTATTTCGCTCAAGGAAAGCTATTAAGTAAACGACACGGCACGCCGTAGACTTAACAAGGCGTCTACTGTTCAACATTACCTTATTCTCTAGTAACTACCCCCCCCCCCCCAATGAAGGGCTGGTTTTTTATTTCGGGAAAACGAAGCAACCCTACTTGTTCGTTCTTGCCAATTGCTAGCCTCCTGGTTTGACACCGTTTCACATGCTCCTTTACTACATAAATTATCCTTTTTAGGTCTGCCTGCTTCTGTTCTTGGTTGGTTAAAGAATTATCTTGCAGAAAACAGTCCGTTCTCGTAAATGGTTCTTCTCCTCCATATGTCGATGTAACTTCTGGGGTGCCACAGGGTTCGGTGTTGGGTCCTTCACTCTTTCTGGTCTATATTAATGATTTGTCAGAGACGCTAACATCAAATGCGAGGCTGTATGCGGATGATTCAGTCATTTACAGATCAATACAGTGAAAGCTCATTCATTTGAAGTCGGTTAATTCAAACTTACAGTTAGTTCGAACTGATGCGCTTGTCCCGGCACAGGCCTGTGTATTTTTATGGGAGAAAACTCCTGACAATTCGAACGCCTCAGTATTCACAACGGTTAATTCGAACTGGGAGCCGCTAGTTTTCATCGCTCCTCGCAGAAGTCGGCCCACAGTGATCACAATGTGTTGCAAAACAAAAGCAAACCAAATTTATTAGAGATGAAAACAACGCAACAGCAACATTCTTCAACGGATGAGAATTCGGACGCTCCTCTGGAACTCTTGGGCAAGCTGCAAGCGATGATCATGGAGCCGCGGCTGAAGAAACGCAAGCAAATGCAAATTACTGGTTACTTTTAATTTCCGTTGCGTTAACTCTGCCATGTAAATAAATGTGTATGTTTTGGAGCGTAAATAGCGTCACACATTTCAACATTAAGGCGCATTGCTCACATGAATGCATGTCAGAGGTTGGTTCTGGTGTATCACTGACTGATCAATTAATGCCGTTCGCTGTTAGAGCTCCATGAACTTAATTTACGAAATCACCTGCCACAAGCGTGTAGTTGCATATAATTCGTGATATTGTGCCCACAGGTGGCTTCTTCGGGTTCCGCCTGTGCAGTGTGGAGCGATGTCCGTTCATTCTAGCGCCCGCCCTCCAATTCGAACTCCACTTAATTCAAACAGTTTATGATCCTCTTCAAGTTCGAATTAACGAGTTTTTACTGTACACAGTATGGATGATATTCGTGTTTTACAAATATGTTATGGGATCCTCATGGTCAAACTCTAATCTATAAACTTGAACGCATACAAAACCATGCTGTGCACTTTGCCAGTGGCAATTACAGCTTTAATTCCAGTATTACCCACATTAGGAGTGACTTAAGTTGGAAACGTCTTCAGTAACGAAGAAAATTCTTGCGATTAAAGTTTTTCTACTCCATTTTTTATGATGAAACTCATATAAACAAAAGTTTATACATGATGAACCCATACTACATATCACATAGAAGTGATCAGTTGAAAAAAATGCACGAAGTAAGCTGTCGCACGGGTGTTTTTACTCACTTCTTTTTTCCTTTTACTGTTCCTGAATGGAATAAATTGGATGCGTGTGTTGTCGACCTTCCCGCAGATGCATTTTGTTTGTCATTGGAAGATGCGTCCTTTGGGTGAATGCGCAGGCAGAGCTGCTGTTTGGTGTATTTTGGAAACCCCTAAAATAATGCCCACTTCGGCGATGTAGGCTACATTAATAAATGATAAATAAATAAAATACCAAATAAATTGGTTTTCAGACAAGAGCCCTTCATAAAAGGAATAGATGAGACACTGAGACTTCAATGGTGGCTGCAAATCACTCGCAGTGTACATAGAAGAGAAATTTGAACACAGGCACAGCTGTGCTACGATGTATGTAGCAAGATCACTCACGGCGAACGTCGCAGAGTGCATTTGCCAGGTGTCTTCGCACAGCTTTTAGCCTTTGCTGGGCCAGAGCATCCTTGCCCACGTAGTGTCGGAAGAGGGCTGCACATATCAGCGAAACCTGTTTTCAATAAATGCTTCCACTAAACACAGAAAAGAGAGACTATTAAGAACATCAGTTGGAGCGCTCACACAAGTACTGTCAGCAGCACATCATGATATCCCATAGCAGATCTCACAGCATGGTTTTTAAATAAATCCCAGATCACAGATTTTGGTTGCACACTACAATAAAATAAAAGTGTGCAGTGAACTGACATGAATATTGCATCAATTTAGATATTTCGTAGTTACCTGAAAACGACCAGTATTTCGAACAATGTGATATTGGTAAGTGCAATTTTTCGAACTAAATTTGCGGTGATAGAACAGCTACAGTGGCTAGAAGGGGTAAATGGGAGCAACTCAGGTGTGTGCAGTCACACGCACATACGCAGATTCATGATGGCAATGGCGCGCACGAGACATCCAAGATGCTTCTACGGCAGTTTCGCTGTTGCTGAAACCAACAACACTGCTCTGACGGCCTGGTTCTGTTTGTTGCTTATAAAACAGCGTAAGCCGTTATGAGCTTTCAACAGCAACCGATACTGGTGGTGTAGTTGTCCGCCGCCGCCACGTAGCTATCGCACACAATGAGAAAAGAAAGCGTTGGAGCCAGAATCTAACTCCGGCATTCTGCGTGGCAGTCGGGTATCCTACCACAGGGCCATGCCAGTGCTTGAAACCACTGTGGAAAAATGCCCTACACAGGCGTTACGTTGGATGAGGAATCATGTAATGTCGTGTGGCAGAGGAGTAAAATTACGCCAGGCATCACACCAAGTTAAATGCGCAGTGAGAGGGTGGTTTAAAGCTTCCCACCAATTACAAAGGGCTCAGCCATGATTACTCATCATCATCAGCAAAAGTATCAACAAAGTGTGCAGCTAAATAGGTGCGCGTTTTGCCTTAGACACACGTAATAGGACCTAGCTACATCGTAAGTTGATGAATTATGGCATAGTCAGCACTTCCCTACTTCGCGAAATGATGATGATTTAAGGCGTAGTGAGTACCTCACTAATGTACTTGCAGTAGTCGCCCCAAGAGGGTTTACAACGGACTCTACAAAGAAAGCTCCCCCAGTTTACACTGTGACTGTTCTGAATGTTCCCAACAGGCCTGGTTTTTTAAATGTGAAGGATTTCTTAGCGATAAAAAGGCACTTTGACCGTTTCTATCTACGTATCTATCTATCTAGCCACCTATGTCTGGGTGCTCTCGTGGCCGTCTCCTTAACTTGACACATATGAAAATTTGCATGGGAAGTCATTAGTGCATGACGAACACAATGAACAGGTCATTAGCGAGAGATAATACATGTCACATACGTCACGAAACCCTTTCCTTCAGTCACATGTGGCACATACCCGTGGACCACGGCCGACAGAATGCGGGTATGAGCCACAGGTGATCCGCAGTTTGCATCAACCTAGGAATGGCGATAACATACTTTCAAAAATCTTTACGCGATTGCATTATAGAGCTTGTGTCGCAGAATATGCGGGGCAGGCATCGGCAGCGTTGTCGGTGGGGGAAACATCAGAGGGACGCGAGAATTGAAAATCACAGTTACAGCCGCAATCAAACCTAAGCATTCTGCATGACAGTAAAGTATTCATCCACAGAGCTATGCCAGTGCTTGAAACTGATTACGAAAAAGACCCTATAATGGCCCTATAACAGGCAAAGTGCTCAGCCATAATTCTTCATCGTCATCAGCTACATGCAGCATGAACAAAGTGCACATAATACCTTTCAGGGTGGTGAAAGTAAAAAAAAAAAATACCTTTCAGGGTGGTGAGCTTCTCCGGTGTCAGTGGCAGCCTTGAACTGTATTTGCCAGATGACAAAGCACGGTTGGAAATGGTGCCAGTCACACTGCGAGCCCGGAGCTCTTCTTTTGTCCAAAACAGCGAAGCAGCAAACTTGCAAAACATGGAGTCTGTGGGAGCACTGAAAAGCTTGGCCCAGTCCTGTTTGTCAATCCAGAAGCCTCTGCCTGCATAGAGCTGTGGTGCGTGCACACACACATGCACAGACATGCACATTAGAGTTGAAATGCTGTCAGCTGCTAGAGTTTAGGAAGTAGGGGAAAGAAACGGCCCATGTGCCATCTTCCATAACTACACTAGTAAATAAAGGCAGTAAATATTACAAGCTGCAAACAACCAAAAATGTTTTTTGAGGCAGCTTCGTAAGCCAAACCAACTTGCACCTGTGTAAAACGCTCCAAAGTAAGCATGCACACCTGATCCTGAGCATATGCACGGCGTTACAACCAATGCTCTCAGATTTCTTTTCAGCTTGAAAAGTACCCCTGAGACCCACATTAAAAAGTGGCCCCTTTCTGTTTCCGCTCGCTATGTGGAACGCTGGACAAAGAGCGTGCTAAATGCCATCACGCGAAAGGAAATGCAGAGGGGACGCTCCACGTGCTTTTAACATTAACACAGTGCCTCCAAGATGCTGATTCCCATGCCCTGTACGAATCGATGTTATGCAAAGCAGGCAGCGTACATAACATGCAATTACAGATATTCTTCTCAGGACTTCTCATTCATGTTCCTCATTCACTCATGTCATGCTATGAAAATTGCGGTACCGTATATGTCACGTATCTCGGGAGCGCTTGCAATGTGTGATGGAGTTGGGAGAGTGAGCGAGGCGGGAGACCGTGGCGTTACGACAAACACACTTTATAGCACTCAACACTGCAAACGACACAGTTAACACACTAAAAATTTACAGTCAGAAGCTACATATGCGAACACGCTAAGCGGTACGACATGATTTAACAAGCACTCCTAACAAGGTTCAACTCTATCGGCGCGTAAGTCTCGCTACGCAAATCGAACGTTCTTACGGTTCGAGTGAGTCCGTTGCCTCGCTTGCGTGCCAAAGTCGACGCTCAGTCCCGTCGACGCTGCTCCTCGACGTCCGAGAGTCGCCGTCGTCGAAGCTGCCGTCACGTTAGTCTTCCTCGTTGCCGATCCTCCGGCCCTTCGTCGAGAACCTCCGTCTCGTCCAGTTAGGCCTAACTCCTGGCCTCCCTTTGGTGCCACCGGGTCGAACTGTCGACGTGGCTCTCCGGTGATTGCCGGTGGGTCGCCGTCGTCTTGCCGAGCTGTGGAAGTGCTGCAGGTGCCACGAGAACTGCGTGCTGAGGCTGCCGCAAGCCCAGGACGCCTCGCTCGGTAGACGCCGAGGTCGACGGCCACCCTCCTGGGACATGCACAACGCTGCCTCCAGAACTCAGCCCTGCCGTTCCCGTCGCGGACGCGACGCTGGCTTCCACCACCTTGCTCCTCGACGACTCCACCGAACAATGCCTGCTTGATCCTCTCGTGTTCCGCACCTCAGTTCGGGTCGCGTGGCACGCGCCTTCCTCCAGCCAATGGCTTGCGTCGACGTGGCGGGGGGTGCATACCATCGGGTATTTTTCCATTCCCCGCACACCATCGACGCATTGCGCTGTCCGGCACGCGCCCCGTGCCCCTTTACTCATGACATTGGGCCCCCTTTTAAGAGTTTTTTCTTAAAAAACTGCTTCTGTCCTCCTCCTTATGGTTATGGCCCTCTGCTCTTCTGATAGTGTCTTGTCGCTTGTGCTCCACTTTCCTTGCTTGACTTATGCACACCTTCACTTCCCCACTTTGTCACGCACTTTCACTCACAATTTACTTCACCGCACATAGTTCATCCAACACCACTATCATTAGTTCTACACACCACATGTTCATTGTCCAGAACACTATAATCTACCAGGTACGATACTACACAATGTCACAATCGGTCGCTTCATTGGTGACCAATCACAAAGTGTTTGACATCTTTCTGTATGCCTGGCCAAAATGCCTCCTTCGTCACTTCCCTACGCAGGTTCTGTGTATCTCTGAACCCATTCGCATACCAATGCTCTAAAATGGCCTGTCTATAACGTGCTGGCACCATCAGTTGTCTAACTAGTGTCCCTCTTTTCCAAAACTTACGGAAAATTAACTCCTTGAGTGATTCGTAGGACACTCCGTCTATACATCCCTCTCTTGTTGGTTCACGGCCAATTCTATTTATCGCGTGCCTCAGAGTTCCGTCCCTCCTCTGTTCATTTGAGAACTCCTCAGAGGTTACACCTACACACTCCAACATTGGCACTTTATCCTTGCCTCGTGCCTCGCTATTCCCACTTCCTCTACTAGCTTCAGTGTTCTCGGGGCTTCCAGTTACCTGTTTCCTGCGTTTAGCATAGTTCTCCCACTGTACTGGGTCATCCACCCTTCTTACCCCTGGCCTATTTCCCAAGATCACATCATAGATGGGATCTTCCATACACTTTGCTGTGAGTACACCTACGAAATAAGGAGTATCTAACCTTATTTTCGCCTCGGGTAACTCTTTCTTGGATCCATCTACAAAGACCACTGTGCCTATTCTCCCCGTGAAATCCTTTTTATTCACCAGACTCCTCCTCACTAACACAGTATCCGCTCCTGAGTCCCTCAGCACCGTTACCCTTTTGCCGTTTACTTTACCTTCCACAACTGGCATATTCACACCTTCCGACCTATCTAGCGCTGCACCCACTACCTCTTCCTTCTCTTCCGACTTCACTGCACACGCAGTATGCTCTACCGGTCTATTCTTACACTCGTTCGCTTTGTGCCCTCTTTTCTGACACAATTGGCAGATAACGTGGGATTCTTGTTGACTGGTGCCTGTGCGGCAGTTCATAGCTATATGCCCTAGTCTATTGCACAAGAAACACCGCTGCTGTACCCTTTGTTTACCCCTTGGGGCCTCACTGTTGCTCTCTTCTTCCTTGTGATCGTCTCTGTCGCCTTTTTCTAAGTTCCTTAGCCCCTGAGCCTCCACGAACTGGTCCGCTTGCTTTGCCATCTCCTCTACTGTGCTTAGCTTCCTCTCTTTCAAAAATACTGCTAAGTTTTTGCTGCACCTGTTGAGGAATTGCTCAGCAACCATTCTGTCGCGGACCCCTTCATATGTCTTTTCTGTCTCGGACAGCTCTATCCAGCGATCAAAATAGTTAGCTAGCCGACACGCAAACTGCTTGCCAGTTTCTGAATCCTCGGGCTTACATGTTCGGAACTTTTCGCGAAAACCCTCGGCAGTTAGCCGGAACCTCTCCAATAAAGTCTTCTTTACAATGTCGTAGTCCAGAGACTCGTGTGCTGGCATGCGACCAAAGACACTCAACGCCTCTCCCACGAGACACAAACTCAGAGCGTTTGCCCACTCACTTTTCTCCCAGCCCTGCCCTACTGCGATCCTCTCGAATCGATGCAAGTATGCATCGAGGTCGTCCCTTCGCTCATCGAAGGGCGCCATTAGTTTACGCGGGCAAATTTGTCTAGGCCTGGGAATGGGCGAGTTGGCCGACGCTGACGTGGGCGTACTCGCGTTACTCGGGTCGTTGCGCGGACAAGCGTTCACCTCGGCTAGCTTCAGCTTAAGCTCGAGGATCTCCTTCTCGCGCTCGAGCTGTTCACGCGCTTCGCGCGCACGTTCCTTTTCGCGTTCGTGTTCTTCACGCGCTTCGCGTGCACGTTCCTTTTCGCGCTCGTGTTCTTCACGCGCTTCGCGTGCACGTTCCCTCTCGCGCTCGTACTCTGCTTCGCGTGCCCGTTCTTGCAGCGCGAGCTCCTTGTCATGCTCCTTCTGAGCGACCTCAAAAAACCTCTTCGTCTCCTCCTTATCCATCCCTACGTCTTTGGCCACGGCCGCCAACTTCTCCCAATCCATCTTTGCAACCCCCGACGATACGTGACTGGGCCCAAACGCTGGAAAAATCCTGGCAGGCTCGCCACTTATTATGTCACGTATCTCGGGAGCGCTTGCAATGTGTGATGGAGTTGGGAGAGTGAGCGAGGCGGGAGACCGTGGCGTTACGACAAACACACTTTATAGCACTCAACACTGCAAACGACACAGTTAACACACTAAAAATTTACAGTCAGAAGCTACATATGCGAACACGCTAAGCGGTACGACATGATTTAACAAGCACTCCTAACAAGGTTCAACTCTATCGGCGCGTAAGTCTCGCTACGCAAATCGAACGTTCTTACGGTTCGAGTGAGTCCGTTGCCTCGCTTGCGTGCCAAAGTCGACGCTCAGTCCCGTCGACGCTGCTCCTCGACGTCCGAGAGTCGCCGTCGTCGAAGCTGCCGTCACGTTAGTCTTCCTCGTTGCCGATCCTCCGGCCCTTCGTCGAGAACCTCCGTCTCGTCCAGTTAGGCCTAACTCCTGGCCTCCCTTTGGTGCCACCGGGTCGAACTGTCGACGTGGCTCTCCGGTGATTGCCGGTGGGTCGCCGTCGTCTTGCCGAGCTGTGGAAGTGCTGCAGGTGCCACGAGAACTGCGTGCTGAGGCTGCCGCAAGCCCAGGACGCCTCGCTCGGTAGACGCCGAGGTCGACGGCCACCCTCCTGGGACATGCACAACGCTGCCTCCAGAACTCAGCCCTGCCGTTCCCGTCGCGGACGCGACGCTGGCTTCCACCACCTTGCTCCTCGACGACTCCACCGAACAATGCCTGCTTGATCCTCTCGTGTTCCGCACCTCAGTTCGGGTCGCGTGGCACGCGCCTTCCTCCGGCCAATGGCTTGCGTCGACGTGGCGGGGGGTGCACACCATCGGGTATTTTTCCATTCCCCGCACACCATCGACGCATTGCGCTGTCCGGCACGCGCCCCGTGCCCCTTTACTCATGACAGTATATGAAGCTAACCAAACGGCCACAAGAACAGTTTGGCTTCCGTCAGTAAACGTATTTCGAAGAACTAAACGCCAAGGAAAAGGTGGTACAACAGAAGAGGTTCCTGCTAAGGAAAAGCCAGTTGCCAGCATTCCGTATGTGCATGCCTTTTTGTCACCGCATGAAGGAGGTGAGAAGCCACTTTGGTGTCCATGTCATTTTTTCCGCTAGAAATAAGTTGGGTCGCACCTGTGCAGCAGTTGTAAGGAAAGTTGAAGGTCACACCAAAAGATGCAGTGATTGTGAAGCAAAACACTGAGACAGGTTAGTCAAGTGTGGAAAGGGGGGTAGTATATCGTATACCAGCGTCCCGTGGGAAGTGTTATGTTGGCCAAACCGGACGCTGTTTGTATAATCGTTTAATGGACCACAGAGCCTCGTTGAAAAGGGCAGCCTTCTTTTAATCTGCATTTTCTTTGTAAAGAGTGTGTCACCCTTTGTTTAATTAGACTCGAGTGTCGTCAAGGCTCAAAGATAAGACCGTGCGAAAAGTTGCCGAAGCCTTCTTTATTCGTAAGTCTGGTGACTGTGTGGCAAGACCCTCTGTGACGTTGCATAAACAACCACCAATCTGCAATCCTCACCACGTGTGTTCGTACTTATGTACGTGTATCTGACAATAAATTTTCAGTTGCTAGTCTGCGCCCATATCATGTTCCTTCCTTGTCCTTGCTGTTTTTTGCACAGTTGATCGCCACAATCGATTACCAAATCGTCCAATGCTCCGTTCTTCTAAGCACAGCGATTCCGATGTCCGGAATAGCGCTTTTTAGATGACGTTCCTGCACTCGTTCCCGTGCTTTTCAGCGTGGCTGCGGGTTCTTTATGTCTATGCGCTATTTCCACCACCAAGAGAAGCAATGCGAGACAGTGTGCAGTCTGTGCCTGCTGCCAAAACAGTCACCATGCTGAAGGGCACACTCAACAGCTTCTAATTGTAGGTGTGTAAGCTGCATACCATTTCCACAGTAAAACGGCATGAAGCAAAGTAAATACACCTGGTGCAGTGGCCCCCTTGCAAAAAAAATAAAGCGAACGTGTGCTGGAGTGGTATCACTGTCGTAAACGTTTGCTTTGACACTAAGTTGAAGGTGCAATCCATATGTCAAAAAAAAAAAAAATCGCACTTTGGTGACAAAACTCAGGTGCAATCATTTCGTGAGTAAGTATAGAATAAAATGAAGCATAAGTTTCAAATAGGTTGGTTAAGGCTAGATGATTGGTAGCCAGCCTATTCAGGCAATGAAGCTGTACCCATACCATGTGGTGACAACCGTATGAATCTCCTAGAGAGTCAGGTACTCCCACACCGCAAATAGCAGCCTGCCAATATTCTCTCACAGAAAAACTTATAACCTCTGCTTTCTGAAAGTGCTAATCTACCTGACCATAACTAGCAGGATGAAAAACTAACCTGTAAAGAAGCTAAAGACTGTACAATTGCTCATAAATTAAATGGGCATTCCTAAGCATAACAATAGAATGGGAAGGCATTCCTTCAATTGAGAGAGCCTCTAAAATACTACAGTAAAATACTCGTTAATTCGGATTTCAGGGGACCAGAAAAATGTCCGAATTAACCGAATGCTGAATCATCGAAGGTATCAAGAAAGCAATAAACGAATGTCTATTACATCAATGCACTTTATTTTTGAGGAATACATAAGTCCAGCGCTTATATTGCATAGGAGCAGTGTAAAAGCCGCAATTTTCGTCATCTGCAACTTCGTTCACGATGTGACTGTGGCTCAAGACACATGTGTCTTAATTCGAAATGTGATCTGAACCCATCTCTTATTACATATCACTGCTAATAACCCCACCACGCGCACCTGAAGATAAGCCAGAAAAATGGCTGGAAACTGATCATTTGTCCATCACGATGTAGCAAGCAAGTTTTATGCCTTCATGCGGACCGCAGCTGAAGCTCCTCATCTTCAACAGCTTCCACCATGCTTGAATTTCGTGACAATGCGTGACCATTGCTCCAAGTCAAAACGAAGCTACTAAGTGCCACATATGCTGTGGATGAAACTGCGGTCACAAAGACGCGATTAACGCTGAAGTTAAAATGCAACAGCTTAGCATCATATGTGCTGCTGAGGAGGCCTGGCACGCTAATGCGCAATCATGGATGGCAACTACACAGTTTTAAAGGCATGCAGCGAAAAGGAAACTGCTGCTTGTCGCAGCTTTGACACCACTCGCTAGACACGATCATAGATAGCGCCCACGCAGTTCGCGTGTGCCAAGCAACAACGAAAATGAAACAAGTTTGCCACAGCCTCTGAAACCTTGGTCGCCAACAACTCAACTGTGGATGGCGACCACACCTTTCAGAAGCCCCATGGTCATTTCGGTTGTCCACAAGTGTTGTTTTCACTTCTTTGCGTTGCACATCTGCAGAGGTTCCCGCTCGCATCCGATTAAACCGAGTTGCGGCCAAATAGAACCGCATTAATGTGAGCTTTATGCCATTAAATGATGCATATGCTTGCTGGGACAAGAGAACACGTCTGAATTATCCAATTTTCCTAATTAACGAGAGCCGAATTAATGAGCTTTTACTGTACAGTCTTATAGCGCTCTATTCACCTGCCCTTGCGCAGTGTGCATATGAAGAAAGGTGGCACACAGACAGGCAAAGAGAATTTCTACACCAAATTTCATGTCTCTAGCTTAAAAAGATCCCTTTGCATACTTAGAAATCTATAAACTTGAAAGGGAAATTGCAAGGATTTATTTACATAGGCTCACTTACTTGCAGTCCATCACTCCTCGTGCAATCGTGCATCACAAAATGCAAAAGCATAACACAACTCGGCTAAATCGCCTAATTACCTTTCCATTCTCTCCAACAGATCCTATCTTGGATGTGTTACTGTCAGTTCTCGTGCTCTCTTCCGAATCGCTGCTACTGTTCATTTCCTCATCATTGTCAGGCTCAGCTGACTGAGGCTCAACTGAAAACAGAGAACAAATACTTCAAATTCTGAAATCAGGTCCCACGAAGTATGGGACAAATTCTGTTGGACTGTAGCCCGATGGTACATAGGACCTAGTACTTACGAACCCGGATACAAAAAATACCTTTCTTGCACAAAGTATGTTTGCTGTATCAGAAATTCATTATATCTGCGGTTGTTCGAAAAACCACTAGTCAAAAACAAAGAGAGATTAACCTCCCTCACCTAAAGTGATGCACATTGCATTTTCTCATGCTGGAATCACTGATTGAGGCTTGTTTCTGCAGAAGCATCGACTCAACGGAACCTTTTAATTTGGCAATCTGTGGATGCGGGTATATGTCAAACCTTTTCATATGCAAGATGCCTTACGGAGGCTACGAATGGCAAAAAACATCTGTCTAGAGTTGGAGGCCTGCTTGTTCTTTTGGCTATCGTAATCGCTGGAAGTCTGCAAGTCCACACAGCGTTTCAGCTCCCTATGCTTATATAGAGATGGTTTCCGATGCATCCGCACCATTGCGGGCAGCAGAAATCCTCCCGTGTTTGCCCAGCTCAGCAAGGCTTTCACTGATGACTAGCACTCATAGAGGTAAGCTGACGTCCTGCACCCCATCTTCGTAGAAGTACAGAGAGCGAGATGACGTCTTAGCTTTGCGAGAGCACGCTTCTGTTCCTGCAGTGTTTGCATGATTCGATAACACCTTCGTTCTTTTCTGCCTGAGAAAGACTGCCATTCTTAGCAACATAGGGGAACAAATTGAATGAATTGTGGCATTGCTGTCACATGTCCAAGTAGCCCTGCTTTCTGGAAGTTCAAGAGAGCATTCTCCCTGCCCTGTTGTCAGTTCCTCAGATTCCTTTTTTTTTTTTCGAAAGCACTAAAGATGTATGAAGTGTCACTTCATACATCTGCTTTTTATTTCTTTGATATCGAAGCCATAGGCAAGCAAATCAAACGGAACTCACTCAGGCACACTCGCAGAAGACACCTTTTCTATAGGGACGAAAGAAGGGGAATATTAAGGGCTCGTTTTGTTTTTGGTAGACACAACATCAATTAGAAAAAGAAAAGAAAGGCAAAGAAAAACAAGCCCTTAAAATTCCCCTTCCTTCGTTCATTCATAGTGAAGGTCTCGTTCTGGCAGACTGGATGCCTTCAGGTAGTATGCGAGGGATTATTGGTCAGCTGCCAGCTTGTAAAAGATCACGTGCTTCATGACGCCAGCAGGCAGAAAAAGAGTGTTCCACACTCGCCGTCATGGCTACTAGTGGCACTGACTACACTCAAGTTAACTTTTCGTCCACTTTACTTTCTTCACATTTACATAATAATTACTACAAATAACATCCCCTATACTTTTCTTGGCTTTCTTGTCTGTTAGTTCTAATTAATGTTGTGTCTAGCAAAGAAAAACGAGCCCCTAAAATTCCCCTTCCTTCGTTACTACTACTTCTGACACACTATAGCATGTGCACTATTGGCACAAATTGAAAAGCAAAAGCAAACAAATTGATGGACTAGACTGGGTTTTCCTGTTACCACATTTGCATGTCCACATTGTGACAGTGGCTTTGCAGTATAAAACAAACACGTTGGGGCTTGAGTCATGCTTAGAAACTAGTTATAAGGTAATGCACAGATTGCAAGCCTGTGCAATTACACGAAATGGGCATTCTATTCACTTATTTTATTTCATTTATTTCCTTTTTGCATTTCAAGTTATGCTGATACTAGGCACGGTTCTAAACAGAGACATATGCACCCATGTTTTTTTTGGCTAGCTGTCACTTACTTATTCAATGATTTTCGAGTGAAGCTACTACAGAAACAGTGCTTTGCTCTTAAAGGATCCTTGACAGCGAAAGTTTTGTTTGCGACCTTTTTACTCTAATTTGTAGCTTTGTGCCCGGTAATCCCAAAATTGAATCGCAAATGCTCTAATGCATCATATAATTAATGCTAGCGTCATTAATTGAGAACAATTTTGAGTCAGTTCAAAACGCCAGCCTAAATACCATAAGATACTAGTGCCCCACAGCGGGGCAGAGCCTAAGATCCCGTGCACTCAAGCTTTGGTGTCGTTGAAAGCGCAGTTTTCAAATCAGGGCCCCGTACACGGTAAAGAATGAAACGATGTGGGTGCTTTGGTATTGTTAAGCGCGTGTCCCCCCAGAAAAAAAAAGCATTCCTGGCCAAAGCAGCCAGGAATATGTTGAGAGCAGCCCTGCAACAAAGCGAGAGGGGTGACAAGCAATAGTCCTCGCCGGGTGCCTGTTGTGGCATTGTGCGTGCCCTGCAAGCCTTCTTTGACGTTGACAATACTCGCTTTACTTGTGGAATGGGGCCTCGGTCTACGTCATACCAGTGGCGATGTCGCGAGATGCTGCTGCCAACTCAGATGAGCACTCAAGTTTATTTTAAAACCAAATTAAAATACCTTAACGCTAACGTACGGTACTAATAATCGGTCAGAAGTGCCCCTGTATACAGGACAATCAAACAGCACAAACATCTTGAGGTTTCAATTTCGGAGTCAGGGGTCCTTTAAAGAATTTATATGCCGTGCACATGGGAAGCTGTTTATCTACAATATCCTCTAAGTTCGGCTACAAGATTACACAGTTTAGGTCCCAGCTAACAGAGATCCCTTGATTTTGAAACAAAAAAATAAATTACCAATTCTTTGTGGTGATGGGGTTCGGTGCCGTACATCGCTTGCCGAATTCTTGCTTTCAAAAATGCTTTCGTCGGCTTCAAGGATGGCTTTAAATTGAAACAAAAAAGAAAGGAAGAAATGCTGCAGCATCAATAAAGTTAGAGGTGCATTAAAGGTGGTGAGTGAAACAGCAAGCACAACTGATCACAAATTGCAACTAAGAATCTAAACACAGTGACACGTTCACCTGCCTGGTAAGAGCAAGTTATCTGGATTGGCAGTGCTCATGCACATGAGACTGCTTTCACACTAAGCTAGTGTGTGCCATTCTGATTAGCCACCAGAAAAAGTTGAAAGTTTTGACAACAGCAGATAAGTTCTTGCTTTCATACACCTTGCCTGCCATAAAGAAGCACTGACAACTTGTACAAAATTTAAAATAATGACACTTTGCAAAGAATGAACGTTGGGGAAACACTTGACAGATATATTGATATTGCAAGTGGCAGACCTCGCATCATAATGAGGCCGCACAAAAGCCAAATAAAAATAACCACAAAATCGAGTGCACACACTCTTGATTAAACTTTCTGTAAAAAAGCACGATTTTTTATCTGCATCATATGGCAAACAGAAAAAACACACCAGGAAATGTAAGCAAGACAATCAATTACTGCTACTATCAACTGCAATGTGGCAAAGCATACGTTTGCATTGCGACATGTCAACAAAACTGGGGTGTTGAAAGAATGTAAAAGTTATTCTATTTCTTCCATTAATACACTAAATGACCACCTAACACATAATTCTTGACAATTAGATGTACAGTACTCTGTGAAACATTATAATTTAGGGCTAGGCAATGTGCACATTTTCGTTCTCACCTTCTACAGTTTGTGTCATATCGGCATAATTTCGACCTGAACGTTTACATCAGAGCCAACATTACCTCAAGTGGCCAAATTCGTAGAGGTATACCAATGTGATCTTGAGCAATAGCGCATACCAGTTATATTAAAAGTGTTATAGTGTCATACTTCTGGTGTCTAAACTTCTAGTGTTATACTAGAAGTTTAGATGTCACATTTCAGTCCGAGAACACTTTACCTCTGCTTTTCTTCCCTTTCATTGTATTTGTCAAATTTCATGTATTTAACAAATTTAGACAACTTTGAGCTATGCGCTCATGTTTGGGAAATGTTTTGCTTTCAAGTACTAAGCACTCCTTGGTGTCTGTCTACCTACCAAGTCTTTGTGCTGTTGAGGTCACTTCCTTAACTTGGAAATGACGCTGGCAGCAACGATGAAAAAAGAACCAGCTCAATATATTTACCAACTTCTTAATCATAAGTGAGTCCTTGTCCCCCAAACATATTTGTCTCCTCTATCCACCAGGCTTACTCAACATCATCAAGTCCACAAACTCCGTATTTTTAAAAAACTAATATGCTTCAGTTTCATTTTTTCCATGCACCATATTAGAATGGAGCAACTGAACTGATTTTAACCAATTTTATGTAAATTACAGACTTGGCACATACATTTAATTGGTGTTATTTTGGAATCAGGCCTGGAACTTATTTGGCATTGTTATCTCTTGTGTTTTGTACTTGTTTTCGTTTGGCCTTGTGTGCCTATCCTGCTAGGATGAAAGAAGAGTTAGGAAAGAAGGAATCAAGTGCATAATTTGAAAGTTGTGGGTTCGGGCACCACCGACAAAAAGGGTGATGCTTCGTCTGCTTTAATTCCATTCAATTTAGGTGAAAAATAATTACACTACAGTTAAGAAAAAACAACAATGTCTCTTATGATTTCCTTGGCTTACCATAAAATCCCATGCAAATGCCACGCACTCCCCCCCCTCCCCCCAGCAAATCGAAGTCGAAGCTACCTGCGAAATGGAGGGGGGCACTTTCCCGAAACGGCACTGAAAATCAAGATGGCGTCAGCAAGGTTTTCACGCCAAAAAAATGGAGTGTACATGGGACTTCCTCAGAAGTCTTCTAGCTCTCGTTCATGGCATGACGCATCACGACAGCTCACAAATACAAGAAACGCAATCGCAACGTGAGCAGGCCGCAGGAAGCATGGCATCAAAGAGTCTCTGATGACGAGCCAACGCAACAGTTCCAAGCAACAAACACAGATCTTGGAGGCCTTACTTTTACTGAATGCCGTGTCATAGGCACCATCCTGAAGGCCATGATTTTGCTCGCAGAACCCTGAAAATCATCATGGGTGTCTTGTGCAAATTTAGGGTGCAATCATTAGGTGGGGAAAAAAAAAAGACCAAATTTTGAAAACGAATTTCAGGTGCATGCGTTTTGAGATTGGGCTGCTAAGCAGGACTGGATGGGATTCATGCAAGCCAGTGCTGCATGGGTGCGGTGCATGACTGGGGTGCGAAGCGGGAGGGACGAGGACGCTTTCCCGGAACGGCGTGGAAATTTGAAATTAGCAGTGAAATTGGAGCTTGCTCGGGAGGGGGTGCTTGCTCGGTAATTGTCTGCTGGTTTCATTAGCTGTCCCGCTAGAACCAATTTGCAGTCTGCAGCATGTAATAAACAAATAAAACACTCGGTATATGTCAGGATGTGAAAGGCACTACACGAATCTGCGACAAAGATGAATGACAGCTTATGAAATCACAACATGCACATCATTGCATAAATATAATAGCCTAAATGACAAAAAGCTGCCATGATGCCATGGTGGTCATTTCATCACCTTGAGGTATACCAGAATGTGTATGTCATGATGAGGGTGCACAGCAAGCATGAATGGCAGGTATTGGCATAAATGACATGATGACATTGAAGTCGTTTCCTTAAAGGGCCCTGCGTCCCAAATTATGCATCTTTATACTGTAAGTTCGCTTACCACGGCACTCGATGACTTTAGCAACAGAGAAAGCTGTGAAATCAAAGCGTTTCATATTTTCGTTTGCTCCCAAAATGGGTTTCCACACTGACTGCAGCATTGTAGATCAATAATTGCTAGCAACAGATGCAACATATTAAGCTCCTGGTATGAATTGGTTGGAAATGAAAATTACATTGTACAGGCTTACACTGGACTAACTCTAATACATTAAAAATAGAAACATGTCTTATGTTTGTTAGAGCTATAAGAAAGGCACATGTTTAGCTACTGATAAAAAAGACACAGATGAAGCCATTAAAGGGAAGCCGAAGTGGTTTTAGAATTCGGTAAAACTGTGTTGTTAACAAGGACCAACATTATTGTCGACGATGGAAAAAAGTTTTTTCTGCTGTTGTGGGAGTAGGAGCTTTAAAATACGCGAAAGAAAAGTTCGTCTTGCTCCACCCACGCGAGCCCGCCGAAAGTGTGGGCGTGGAAGCGAACTAACTGGAACTGTGTCATAGTCGGGGAGCCGTGAAGCACTGTCGTATCTCCAACCGTGGCCTCCGTGACTAGTTCCGGCTGCGCGCGTTAGTGAAACTGATCACGAAGGCCGTGCTTTGATGTTGCCAATGACGCGCGCATCGAAGATGACGTCACCGCGTTCACTCAGAGTCTCAAGAAGCCCTGCGGCTGCAGCCGCTGTTTTTTGCCAAGAAATGCTATTTGCGTTCACTTCTGTGAGCTCTTACATTGGTTTTTGAATTCAGCAGGAACCAAACTATTATTACTCACTCCAAAGTCATTTCCTTTTTTTAAATCTCCAGCTTCCCTTTAACCCTTCCCTTGCAAAAAAAAAGTTTTGTGCTTTCTTTTCTGTTGGCGCAGTGGCCACTTTCTTGCTATTGTAATAGAACTCTTTCCACTCACCTCCCTCTGAGCAAATGGATATAAAATCAACAACTGTACCTGTCAACTCCACTCTTGAAAAAGACCAGTCCCAGGTCGAATAAATGTAATTTTTTTTTTGTTTCGGTGCGTGCACCTGCACTTCTTATTGCTTATTAATCACCAGACCCAAGGAAACTGAACTTCTGCATAGTATATATAAGTATGCATTTGACATCCAAGAGGCACTTACCACGATTTCTGTCCTCGAAGCGCTTCATGAGCTGCTCATGATTACGCTTCAGGATTCTGAAATCTGTCTCCATCTCCTTGTACTGCTTTACGAGGTTGACATGGAGACTTTTGGGTACAGAATCACCGGCGCTGACAGGCACCGATGGCCTTTCTTTTTTTCCTTCTTGTTTCAGCCTTTCGAGCTCTTTCTCCATTGACAGCAGCCTCTGCTGCAAATCTGTGAGCACACCCTCGGGCGCATGTTCCAACTTGTAATTGTTCAAGACATCGTCAATCTGCTGCTGACGCTCTTCTTCCCGGATGTGTTCTCTGCCCTTGCACAGTGGTGGCCGAGCGTTGTGCACATTCTGAAACAAGAACGTTTCCTTAATAAGGATGTGAAGTTTCGGCGAAGTACTATTAAAGGAACACTAACCCTAACTTCACGATTTACTTTTAAGAAAAATACATTCCCAAATTACCAATTTTTCTTATCCTCGTTGTCAGTGGCTCTCAAATAGAGGTCTGCGGATCTTTTGGCAACTGTGAAAGCACTCCTGGGGTCCACAAGGCCCGCGCATTCACAAGATATGCATGCTTTTTGATTGATATTGATTGATATTGACAAGATTTTGATATGCATGCCAGTGGGCCAGTATCCATTTCACTTTGAAGATTCAATATTAAAGGGCCCCTGACAACTAAATTTCAAGCTCGAAATATTTGTGTTGTTACATTCTCTTGCACACATAGCATGTACCTCTCACCATGTATTAGTTACAAACCTATATTCGATTACCACCTTAGACTAAACACAACCTACGCCAAAAGAACTGAGGCGCGTTTGTCATACATCCATGCGAGAGAGTCGTGTGGGTTGGTTTCTGTTCTAACACCAAGTGCTTTTTCACGTCTAGTGTAAATACTGCGCATAATAATAACTAAAAGTTCATCATCCCTGCATAAAATATTACGTTTACCCAAGCAGTGATGTTGCAATCTCTGCTCAAATTTGCCAGGAAGTTCATGTTTTTCTACCGAAAACCAGCGAAACAAACCTGCGTGTGTTTGGGGAGATCACCTTCCTGTACGTGAGCACATCACAGAAATGGGCAAATGCAATTGGATGGGGCAGAGCAGCGACGGCTGTGGGCGGAGCTTACATTTATTCGTACGTTAAAGCAATGAGCATATTTCATCATAGTTTCAAGGTAAACGCGAGAGCTTATGAGTTGCCAGCACCTCATGACATCGTCATCAACATGACACGTTCACTGGCTGCTCAAGCTCTTGGTGACATTTGACCCATTCCACAAGTACTGTCGACGTTTCAGACAGACAAGTTTCTGGAGCAGTAAGTAAAAAGAAGTAGTCACTTGAAGGCTACAGAAGCAGCAAACGAAAGTAATGGATTTCTGGAGGCATATTTCTACAAAATAAAAATGTTTCTTGGCTTTCTAGTGAAACACATTTAATTTCACAGGCCTACCTAGGTAAGTGCATATTTTTTTTCTTCTATGTAATAGGCAGTGCCATTTAGAATACACTTTCTTCTCGTCCCAATTGGGTATAGTTTGGCAAGGTTCCACTGTACTTAGAACGCGGATAAAACGTTGAACTCCCTTTATTATTAACTTAATGACAGGAATATATCCAAAGAACACACTTTTGTTGAAGCTCTGATAGCCACAATTCTTTCAAATATGCATATAAGCATATCATAATTGTGGTAGTGAAGAGAGCACTAACACAAGGGACAAAGAAATCCACGATGCGAGTGCTACAACTCCGTGCTCATGTCGTCAGTATCTTTCTGTGTCCGTTCTGTTAGCACTGTGTTTTATGCAATGCCATAAACACCACTCAACCAGCCCAGCTTGCATGTCGAACACAGAGTAATTACTACAACAGGCAGAGTCAACGATTTTCCTTATGCAGCAGCGTAATCACCTCATCAAAGTCTTTTCGTCCAGCATCTGTTCGCCTTGGTCGCTTTGCTCTGAATATGGCCATCTCCTCCAGAGTACCTGCGCAGTTAAGAAAAAGATTACTGACAGTTTTGCACAAACGGTGAAGCATAAGTGGTGACAGCAAAGTTTTGCACTATGCTTGGACTACTCCGATGGTCTTAAAGTACAAACTATCGCATATTCTTAATATTAGGATGTTACCGTTTTCAAATGGTATTGACAGTCCTGAAACAGCTAGTGTTGTGCTTTCTGGGAAGCCTTGTTTCTTCAATTCAATTAGTTTTCACTGGATTTCTTGCAGCGATCGCAACAATTTTTTACATAAATTGCTGTGAAATCTTTCAGACATCTTTGATTGCTTTGGTATACAGCATGTTTTTGCTGCACTGCCAGGCAGTGTCCCCTTGGTTTCGTTGCAAATTATTTCCACAGGATGCAATGTATTATTTGCGTTCTTTTTCAAGCTTACGCATAATGCTGTGCCTGCTAGATCGATGTATGTATAAATGCTCTGCCCTTCCTTGACTTCAATGCTGATTAGGTACTGTGGTAATCACATTTTGTGAGCCAGTGATAAAATTTCATCATCACCGTCGTCAGCCCATTTTATGTGCACTGCAGGATGAAGACTTCTCCCAATAACCCCCAATTTACCTTGTCCTGTGCAAACAGATAGATGGCTTGCACGTGACATCATGGACACAGCTTCTGAAAGGAACTGGGACTCCATGATGGCAGCTTTGACGGCAAATAAGTTGCGTCTATGTGAAAACGACGCAGCAGGAATGTCTCTGTGCATGAATAATGAAAGAAACTGCATGTGATATTATGATAACATTAATGTGACATCGGAAACGTCGCATCCCCACATGCTGGTGCTCTAACACAGTGCTTTCAGTGACGTCAGTGCAAGCCATCTATTACATTTTATGGTTCAGTCAGTTTATGGTTGCACTCGTCCGTGTCTGCTGCGTCCTTGTTTAGTTTGCGCGCATTCATTTTCTCCTTACATTTTATGCCAGCAAATTTCTTAGTTTTAGTTCCTCCCCACCTAACCCTCTGCCATCCTTGGCTGCACTTCCTGTCTCCTGGCAACCATTCTGAAGCTTACTTAACTGACGATCTTTTAACTGTCCTGCCTATTATGTAAACAAGAATATCCGCCACCCGTGTTCGTTGTCAGATCCACACTGCTGTCTTCATATCTCTTAAGGTTGTGCCTATCTTTTTCTTGTCCCATCGTTGTAGAATCCTTAACTTCTTCTTGAGTTTCATTGTCATTGGCCAAGTTTCTCACCCAAATGCCTGTGCTGGCAAAATGCAATGACGGTCCAATTTACGCTTTAGTGACAGTCGTAAGTTAGCGGTAATGAATTGCGAATGTCTACCGTATGCACACCAGCCAATCCTTGTTCTTTAGTGAATTTATTTTCACTCAGCCTTCATTGCCAAGTGAACAAAATCACGTAGTGATATATGAACCTTGAACCATGTTTACTGAACCTTGCTGCTTTTGACAGTATGGTCCGAACAACTTATGTCGTGGTTTTGGTACATAAAACACCAGATATTATTATTATTGTTGTGTCCACTTTCGAGAGTCGACAAGTTCCTTCAAAAGCGAGCGTCTTCGAATGTACCGCGCGAAAAAGTAAGTAGCAGTAGTAGCAAAGCACGCCGCACATGCGCAGTTCTGGTGCGCGCACGTGGTAAAGACCCGAAACGGCAGCTTGTTTTGGTGCCGCTCATAAACCTCGTAACTTTCCCGTCTCTGTTTTCCTTCCTACGTCTGGTGCGATGTACCTACGATATAAACCTCACGCTTTGAAGTTACAGCACGGCCTCAACAAAGCAGCTAGCACAAGAATGATCCACCTGCAAGAACGCTCGACACCGACGACACGGCAGGCGCGCGCTCCATTCTTTCAACACACCACCAACATCGCCGCTATCGGGCCCGGTCGAGAACGAAACCACCAAATACTACATTCAATGGACTAGCTTTCCAAAGGCTTCATTGAATCAAATGATCGCGCCTTCGTAAGCTGACCGCGTGTTTACCTGTCATGTGAATGATCTTGGCTCCCTCGTAGAAGCACTTGTGGCTGTTTCTACGACACGACATCACGTAGTAGGTTTTCATCCGATCGAAGTCATTCACGTGCTTCGGCTCAAAGCGTTCCGATTTGGAGCTTCGGACGCGCGTGTGCTCAACCACGGCGGTGTCGAAAGAATGCTCGTACTCGGCGTACACAAACATTTCGCCGATAAGTCCGACACGAACAACACAAACTTCCGCGCGGTCTGATGGCGATGATGATGACAATGTCTGTGGTCTTGCCCTTTGAAATGGGCGATCTACTGGCCTCTAAATTTAAAAAAAGCGACATAAAATGTATTCTTGTTAGAGTAACCTAGAATATTAGCCCCATCTGGTTTCTTCTAGGCCACTTGGTTGAGTTCTAGTACACCACCAGTGCGCAATGTGGTTGTTTAAAAAAAAAAGAAAGGCCGCAACGTTTGATCTAGACGCCAGAATCTAACGCAGTAGTTTCAAATGGGAGTCCGCAGACCCCCTGGCCATTATTGGGGGTCTGCGAAACCCGTCCTTGAAAAAAAAAAAAAAACGCGTTTTTTCAAGGCACACAAGCGACCACTTCTGAATTTTTTGGGGTATGCTTCGCAGCATACCATATTTGCATTGCGGGGGAGCTGACTTACCTTTCCCCTGCACGCAAGAATGCTTCATCCAGGCTTGCATATTCGAAGACCAACCACGGCTAGAAACAGGCTGAATGTGGCTGCAGACCGCACAACTTACCGAGAAGCTGTTGAAATCGAATTGGTGTAGCCCTTCAGTTTGCCCATTCTTTGCCAAGGGAAAATAAAAGGCAGCTATCTCACGCTGCATGCGTTAATGTATTTAGCGCAGCCGCGAGCTGTGGGCCAGTGCACTCGAGAACAACATGCTGCACGATTTTTCAGCAGCCTCGCAGCGCGGTGACGGTGCGTACTTCGCCTGTCGGGAGCACAGCGCCACAGGCTTCACTGAACATATTGCTTCCACGCTTGGAGTTGTGGTAGAAGTGCTCCCTTTCAATGTCCCGTTCACCTGCACACAAGGGGGCGTCTGCAGAACTTTTTCCAGGGGGGTGCAGTGCATGGGGGGAAGGGGTCAAGGAGCCCCTCCCCCCCCCACCCACCTCCCACTTACTTTCAGATATATAGGGAGGGCTAGGCCCCCCAAACTTTTGGGAAAATCAACTGAGGGGAGGTCTTTCATACAGCAGTCACGTAACTGTAATGAATTTTTATGTGTCCGCTGTTTCTGCAGTGAAGATTGTCTTCCATGCCCCATCACGATGAGCGGGACTTTGTTTGCAGTGCAAGCCACCTATGGGACACTTTCATGCCTGGGGCAGCAGCATTGTGGAGGACGCCACCACCAAGCAGGGGCACTACAATGTGAAACTATTCTGTTCCGTTTCATCCGTTCAGCCTGTCATCCTGTTTATATCACGGGCGACGCTAGCAAAGGTGCGAACCAACATTTTTATAACCAATTGAGCCAATCAAATGTGCTTAGAGGAAATTTTTTTTGAATCTCCTAAACCAAATAGTATTGCCTGCCCTATCTCACCTGCATATGCAATCGATATACTTCACTTTGCTTATCATGCGATGGCTAGAAAAGATAGCGATGGCTTACGACAAGGTGTTAAAAATGCTTCCTCAGGAAAGAAAAGTTCGTATAGCATTGTCATACATACAATGCAAGCCTCACGTCAGTAGTGACAGTAGATTGTCACGTACCGAGTAGATGTTCAGGGCCAAGAGCATGAGCACTCGCCAAAAGGGAGCCAATCCAACAGAAATTCCTCACATATCAGTGCTCAGATGGAGTGTGCTATATTGTTGTGCTGCACAAGGACTGCTGCAAATCGCTGTATGCAAACACCGTTTCATGAAAATTTTGCATTTATACAATTGCAAAATAAACATCTGAAGAGATAAAGCTAATGTTCACGTTTTCCTTTTATTGCGCGTGACATATATACATGCTATTAATATGTGCAGACAATTGGAGGGGTTTCATTTGGACTTACACGTGCACTGCGCCCCATGTCATGCATAATTGTCAGGGCTAGTTAAATGCCTCTATAAACTGCCGTTGGCCTCTGATACGATACGCACCAAAACACGAGAAAGAAAATGTATGTGTTTATTTGAATAAACACAAAAGAAAAAAAAGCAGAGCAATACCTGACACGAGAAACATCTACACCTACCTACGGCCATCGGTAAATCAGCGCCTGCATAAGATGAAGCCATGGTTGGCCAACATGCGGTATGCACTTGCCCTCGTCGACTACAGTGGTCAGGATGTTGGATGCCGACTTAGGGCTACATGAGGCCAATGTCAATCCCCAAAGCCAGCCCTACATTGGGTGCCGAGGTTGGGTCAACCAAATTTAGCTGGCCAGAGACGTTGGGCCAGCGTTTTTTCAAGGACAAATTGCTGCTTGGGTGAGCTGGAGCAGTTTTTCCATGTTTAAGGAAATCAATATGGGTGCATAAGTATGTATGTTTGTTTATAATGCCCATAAACTTACTGTTCTTCATTTTCCTGTGGACAGTTGCAAGTTTCTTTAGTCCTTTGACCTCGGGCTACATAACATATTTTCCGAATGCACTTAATATCTGCGACCGAATGAGGCTCCTCCCGATGCTTGAGTTACAGCACTGGGAAGCACAAACTATGTAAATTTTGCATGCATTATTCTTACTAAAGTTTGTGTGGCTAAGCATCTGCTGCCATGTTTTATGGACAGAATCCTTTGGATCCTGGTCCATGGGTGGTGCTGCACGTAATGATGAATGTAATAATGCATGTAATAATGAATTGGTCTTTTGTGCTCAAAATTTACTCTGTGTTCTACCAAATTTGCAGTTGTGCAAGGCTTCACATTTAATTTTGATAAGTACTTTAAAGGAGTACTGACACAAATTTGAGAAATTGTCGTACTATTCCTCCGATTAAAAGCGCTGGTGCATCAAAATGCGACGAATATATTTTTAGTGCCGTTTCCTTAAAAAGGCACTTTCGTTTCCAATATCGGGGGGTGTTATCAGAGTGATGTATAAACACAGTGTGACGTACGTCTAAGTCACGTGGGGATAGAAAGTCTTGCCGTCCATATGAGCAGTGCTCTGCAGTCTGCTTTTAGCTGTACGTGTTGGACATAAGCAATGAGGTGTGAATTGCCATCTAGCGGCTCCAACAGCAACTTTGGCGGGATCTAGGACTTTACAAACACAGTGAACTGTGCTGAGTCGTCATGACTATGCCCACTGAGGTGGCGTTGGCTGACAGATGGGCAATGAACAAAACTAAAATATTTTCATGTATTTCCTGGGTCCAGTATGCGAAGAGCGTCAATACAGCATGCCAAGGAGACAAAATATGTCCATTTTGCAATGCCCCAAGATTGTGTCAGTACTCCTTTAAACAGAAGTGAAAAATCTATGGCCTCTAGTTCTGTCCCACGCGTCGCCTATGATGGTGGTGGTGGTACCTCAGGTGACGGCTCAAAGTCCTTGGACCCGGGCGACATCTTCGGCTTGCAGGACAGCCCAAAGTCGGACGAGATATCTTCAAATTTGATCGGTGCACACAATGTTGCCAACGAGTGCTGCCTGTTCTGTGCATGCGCGCGTTATATGGGGACGTCAAGATGCAAATGTCCCCAGATTACTCGCGCATGCACAAAACAAGCGGCACTCCTCACTGGGCAACACTTTTGATTGGGCAACAATGACCAAATTTGAAGGTCTTGTGTGACCAGGCACCAGATGTGGGCGGAGCCAAAGCGCCACACGCTCGTTTGTACCACGTGTCCCAAACATTTGTATGTGGCAAACTAACTGCGGCGTGTCGTATGACCGATCACGTGCAATTTCGCGCCATGTGTCTGGCAGCCTACTTCTCCTGGCTATATTGCCACGTGCACGTATTTCTTTATTTTTATGCGACCGGCCAGTTACGCATGTAACCACTGTTGTGTGCAATTATTTTTAGCGTATTGGGTGTTACTTCTTTTGCTGAGCACAAGTACGCCCAATAAACCCCTCAATTCTTTTTGGATGGAGTTCTGTGTCCTTCATCGTCATGACAGCATGACAATATTTTCATTTGAAACATTTGATCTGAAATCGCAGACGAAGCTGAATCAGTTATTCACACAGCTGTCAGTTTCCACTAAAAACTGGACCAATCCACGATTCTCAGTTCTTGTTTTGGAGCAGTGTGGCACAGTTTAAAGGAACACTATAATGGTTTTGGCACAACTTGGCACAGGAAGTTGTAACTGTAGAGCTGCGGCACAATTGGCGCACCTGTACCACCCCTGATTATGTCGCAGCAGCGAAATATTTTCTGTGAAATGTAGTTCTTGAAAGTAATTAGAGACCACATCACGGTGTAAACATTAAAAAAGGCACGCAATGTTTGTGAAGTTTACTAAAACGGTGCTGCGCACATAAAAAAAGACAGAAAGCACTTTTGGAACAATTGGTAAATTGCAAAGCACCATCAATACTGCTTCACATCTGCTGTCACTGCAGCTGGCATTCACAAACCCAGACTTCTGCCCCAAGGCCACCTTCTCCAAAAGTGGCGACTGACCACAACGGTATTGGCGACCAGAAGCTTCAGGGCTATCTTCTAACTATTGCTGGCCATTGAATACGGCCTGTCTACAACACCATGTCCTGAAAAGCAAGAACACAATTATGTATAAACTCCAACCTTCAAACTAAGGTACATACGCAAACTTCTTTACTCAACATTACCTAACTTGCCTCTATTTCCTTTCACTTCATTCGGGAATCAGCACCTTTGTGGCACCAGTTACCAGCCTACCAAAGTGCTTCTGAACACATAGAGAGGCATTTACATATATTAACTTGTACAGCATGTCAAATTGATTAGGAACACAGAGCTTTCACAGATGTGCTAGGGTATCACTATTATGTTTGAATTATGAGACAATGCAAGAACCTCCTTAAATCCAATATGAACAGACAAAGCACATCTACTTTGTATGTACATGCAATTGCCCCCCCCCAAATAGATGTTCTCATCCACTAAGAAATGTCCGCAGTGCCACTTGCAAGGATGCCGCTCTGTTAAGCATATTGTAACTCACGCTCTTGGTGCACCAATCACCTGATAAGCATACACCTCCTGTTTATTTACTTATCATAGCTTCAAGGTACAGTTGTGCGCTGCGGAGGAAAAGAACGTAGCTAATAGGTAATAAAAAAAGGCCAATAGCATTAACTTACATACACAGCGCATATGAAATACAAATAAAAAACGTTCCAAGAAGGTTCATGGGCAAGTGCACGAAAGTAGTAAATTTACAATAAACAATTGTCCCAGAAGTGCTAGATAATAGCTCAGACAAAAAAAAAAAAAAAAGGCTGAAGGAAAACACGTTTCAGCTATTACACCATAGATACCAACGGTAAGAACAATTTATCAAATAAAATGAGGCATCAGATAACTTGCTCAATAGAAATAAAGAATAAAGAAGTCACAGTTTCGCCGCAAGGGCGAAGCAATGAATGCGATAGCAAGAAAAGCGGCCCGTGATGGATGCGTTGAGACTACCGTGCGTCCATCACTACCCGGCAGCTACTAGACAGTTTTAATTTCACGTACGTAGGGACTTCTCATACGCAAACGTGAAAAGTACACGTACGTTACGTGCACGACATCTGAAACGCTTTTAGCTACACGCACGCGACGCGCGGTGAGAGCTACCACGTAGCTCGATCTGCTGAGAATCATGAACACTGCGGTAGTTTGTTCGAGTGCCCGCGCGAGCAGACAGCGGAAGGGCAAGGTTCTCGCTGCGCAAATATAAGAAGCGAGAGAGCTGGCCGACGCCTTTAAGTGCGCCCACGCGCTCCTAGCGCCATCTCGCTGGTAATGAAGAAATGCTTATAAGCGCCTCCGTCTCGGAGGACTGCAAATGGTAAAGGGTGTGTATATAACGCTCGCCGTTAGCTGCCAGAGGGATGTACGCTTTGTGTAGTAGTGCTTAGCGCACCAGCTGCGAATTCAGAGGTCGCTGGTTCGATTCCGCGCTTCGGAAGCATTTTTCTGATTTACTTTTCTTTGGGATATTTGATGTATATATACATACTTATACATATACGCAGCATGACGGCGGCGACGGCGACGGCAAAAATCAGCCGAGACTGTCCATATAATTGCTATCGCAATAAAATACATAGCATAAGAATAGGCTACTATAAACAGAACACATTGTAGATCACAAGAGAAACTTAAGAAACTCTGAAGAACAGTATTACAGTTATTGGTGCCTGTTTTACATGTTACAATCTTTGCTTGCTTTTGGAAGAAATAAATACGATTAGCCGAAGGTGTTGCACGGCAGAATGTTTCTCTTTTTCGCGACAGTTAACCAGAGGAAATAAGTGCATGGTGGCAGCTGAGCCCAGAGAGAATGTATCTATGAAGTGTAATACATAATAGATATTGTCGAAAACATATACAGGTGACATATTTTATAAAACCTAATAGCAACCAAAGCTGTATGAAGTTCAACGTTTGTAATTAATGCCAAACAAGGGTGTTTTGGGGGCACCCCTCTGTTGCGCAACAATAATCATAATCTGGTTTGGTAGTGTTTCCCAACCAAGTTTATCAAAAATTTTGATTGAAAAATGTTTAACCGACACAGACATTTCGACCAAGGAAATCATATGCAAATGTGCAGTGCAAGAAAACATTTGGTGTCAAAGTTTGCGTTACTGCTGGAAAGGTCTTCATGCTTTGAAGCTACTGTATTTGCTCCCATAATGATTGCACCCTTCAATTTTGCTATCAAATTTTGATTTGTTTATTCTTCCCCGCGTTATGATCACATCCCGAACTTGGCACGCAACACCCACGACGTTTTCAAATCGCCACAAGCGAATACATAGCCTCCGAGATCAGTATCGAAAATGGTGCCTATGACATACAGTACACTCTCAGTAAATGGAACCTGAAGGGACCAGGAAAATGTGTTCCGTTTAACAGGAGTTCCATTTACTGAGAGATGAACACGGGTGCAGAATCCAAGTATGAAACCAATCGTGTTAGATGCAGTTGTTCCATTTAAGCAGCAGTTCCGTTTAAGAGATTTCCGTTTACTGAGAGCCTACTGTACTTCAAAAATTAATTTTGGCGCACACAGTTAGCAAAAGTGAGGCCTTAGGGTCTGTGTCCTGTTCCTAGAACTGTTGTGTTGGCGTGGACTCATCATCAGAAATGCCTCCACACATCCCGTGGTCTGATGCTGATCGTATTGTCTTTGTGTTTCTTGTATTTGTGGATCATCATGCATATGTGTGGTGCATGCTTAGTAGTACTGTTGGTTTTATTCATCGACAAGACCTTGGCTGGGTGTGCAGTTTAAGGGAAGGTGAAACAAGGGCTGTATTTTCAGACGATCGCTTTCAGAGGTACTTTTGTGAGGCATTCAGCTATCAACAGGCCATGGCGCTCTTGTGCTGTGCCAACTGTGCTAATAGTGTGGGCCAAGAACGTTAGTGCTCGGTGATGCTGATCACTTGCTAAGCGTGGGATCCAATCTCCTCATCAGTCGTAGCAGCACTAGATAAAGAAGTTAGGGCATTCCAGGTGCTCAAAAACTGCCTTGTGCTGATTGGGCGTGACTACTGCATTTGCTCGCATATAACCCGACCCCTACTTTCTAAGTCCATTTTTTTCGTCTTGTGAGGCGGGTTATATGCGAGAAAATATGGTAAAATGCACCAGCGACGCTGCACGGTTTTTCCTCAACCATCTGTGGGACTGTGACAATGCCCCCCACTGATCACACTGCCAGCCCCGACAACGAATCTTGCGGCCACAGCAGTGAGGACCATAGCTCGGCAAAAAAATTGGAGCTCACTCGGACTCAGACTCACTGAAATTTTTCTCAGCCGGACTCATTTGGACTCAGACTCATAAAAATATTACTCAGCCGGACTCACTCAGACTCAGGCTCACGGCTGAATCTGAGTGAGTTGACTCATGGGTCTGTTAGCGTAAAATCAGCATTTAGTACCAAATTCTGATACAGTATAGACCGCTTATAACTAGGGGTGTGCGAATATTCGAAATTTCGAATATTTTTCAAATAGTGTTTGCTATTCGATTCGATTCGCACTGAAATTTTACTATTCGAACTATTCGAACTTCCCAAAGACAAATGCAGTCAAAGTCCGGTTGAAAGTGACCCCTTCAGATTTTCAATATGGTTCACCTCATTACACTCTCGTATTGCGGCAAAGCTGCCTTTCAAGCTCCGTTACGGTCGAACTTAGGCAAGAGACAGTCAACGTCCGATTGGAAGTGGTCCCTAGATTTTCAATATGCTTCACCTCCTCACACCCTCGTATTGCGGCACCCTCGTATTGCGGCAAAGCTGCCTTTCAAGCTCCGCTACGGTCGCAAATGTATTAACTCGAGAAAAGAGTTGGGGGCTCAATTAATACTGTTTTGGACCTGAAATTTGGGCAGGAAGTCCGAAAAATCAGATGCCGAAGCTTTTTAGCATCCAAAATTTCAGATGTTCTTATATATCGACGTCTACGAGGCAGATTTGGAACTCCGGACTTGAAGGGAGCATACCCTTGTCCGCCACATCAGTTGGCCTTCCACAGCAGTTGAAAGAGGAGGAGAGGCTGAGGAAATGGCATCTCTGCCTATCACGTGTAAAGTGTTGTCGGCAACACTTTGGTTGCACCAAATCATGAACATAAATACAATTCGGCCTCTACATTGCCTTATTCTTGATAAGAAAGACAACTATGAAATATGACCCCACCAGCGCTTCATCAACCTAGCGAAAAGGAACACTTTCATGTTGTTATCTCACAAGAACATACTCTGCAACTTTTTCTGTAATTTCACTTCGAATTATTCGAAAAATGTTTGACAAATATTCGAAACTTATTCGAAATTATTCGATTCGATTCGCACTCAATCTTTATTATTCGAATTCGCTTCGCACCCAAAATTTTGCTATTCGCACAGCTCTACTTATAACGTAAGTCGCCGGAGTCGCGAATATCCGCACTATAAGCGGTACCGCACTATAACCAAAACAACCTTCTTCAAAGTCTGCACTTGCGCAAAACGTGTTGAGCATGTAGCCTCGCGTGTCCGATAATCGACATATGCGATTTGGGGCGCTTACAACCACTTAAATCTCCGAATGTTCAAAAATTAACCGCCAAAGACTCGCATTGCCAATGAAATGAACACGGGGAAAAAAGCAAACAAAACAAAGTGCCATCGCGGAAATTCGCCGACTGCGTTTCAGGCCACGTCGAGGTATGCGCATTACACAGAAACCATGTCGAATCGCGACCGAAATTTCACGTGCTGAGCGGTACCGATCGTTCGATTTCACAGGCGCGCACGCGATGCCCAAGACATTGCAATCGAATCCGGAACCACCATTCGAGAGTTGCATGTGCCAACCATGCCCTCGTTTTCATTAACGATATGATTCCCTTCCCTTCAAGTGCTGCCATCGCAAAAAGTTTCGTTGATTCCGCACCAAACCGCAACTTTTATCGCCCGCGACCGCTACCGATAAGCAACCAACGCTGATTAGGCCTAGCCTGCGGTTCGACATGTCGCGGGAAGTTTGTCCAAGACAACAAGAAGATCGGAGGTCGAAAAGATCGCACTCAAGCACTAACCCAAGAACAGCGCGCGTGATATGACGTTTGTGTTCGCGGCCGGGAGATCAACGGCGACAAAAGCCCGCCAAGCTCGTTTAAGTCCGCGCACTGGCAGGAAAGGCGAAAGCTCGCGTCATGAAGCCGCAAAACTTTTCAGTTTGCGGACGAGGTAGCAAACGCGATATCTGTAGCGAGTGTGATAACGACGACGCTTTTCCCGACAGGAAACTTACTTTAAAGCGCACTTGACGAGGGCGCGATCGTACGTTCCACGCGGAACGCGCTGCCGGCAAGTGGCCGCGGAGCGGCGGAGCCTTGCCGCCGCCGGTGCAAAGGCTACTCCGTCGCCTAGGCAACCACCATCCTTCCCCACTCGGCGAGCCCGCACAGCGCTGCCGCGGTCTTTTTCCTCCCTCCGCCCCTCGTTCGTTCACTGTGCGTGCCCTCGCCCTTCGTAACAACCTTGTCGCTCCCTCCCCAGCGGCGTACCTCCTTTGAGAACCGCACTCGCTACCGCGTTTGTCAGAAATATTTTCCCGCAACCGCATTATAAACGGTATTTCATCTTGGGGGACTGCATAATAAGCGGTATGCGTATACATGCGGTTCTATGGGAGGGTAAACGGGAGTCGAAAAAGACCGCATTATAGCCGGTCCTGCACTATATGCGGTTACGTTATAAGTGGTCTGCACTGTATAAGTGGTGCTCTACGATATCCCTTTTGATTTTATACTTTCAAATACGGACATTTTTATGAAATACGCGACTCACACAAGATATTTTTCAAGAACTTCTCGTCAAAGAATTTTTGAGGGGAGATAATGACACCTCGCCCCCCCCCCTTTAACTGACGTCTTTGATCACTAAATATTAAGGTGGCCCATGAATGCTAGTTCGTTGAGATATGAGTGAATGGACTTGAGTATAAATGTAAGCCGATGTAAGGATGATAGTAATGCTGAAGATGAGTAGATAGGACAATAGGTTGGCAATAAAAGGTGAAGCTCACTCAGACTCACTCAACAAATATATCTTGCACTTAGGACTCACTCGGACTCAGACTCAGCAAAATTTTTTCCAACTGGACTCACTTTGACTCCGACTCATTAAAATTTTCCTCAACCCAACTCACTCGGACTCAGACTCAAGGCTCGATCTGAGTCTGAGTGAGTCAACTCATGAGTGAGTTTACCGACCTATGGTGAGGACTCGGAATGAATGAGTGTTAGTTCAGTTATAGAATGAGAGAAAAATAAAAGGACAGTGTGCAATTCATGTAGAACCTACATAATGTAATTTCTTTTCCGAGGAAAATTTACCCCGCATAGTGATCCCACCCCTAACTTTGTGCAAATTTAAAAAACGGAAGTGTGATCATTATGCGAGTAAATACTGTACAGACTAGGGCCTGCAATCAGAGCTCTTCCTTAAAAGCCACTTTTATATCCTCAAAACTTTTATAACAGCTGTTCTGTGACTAATTGGTTTTCAGACAAGAGTTCTTCATAAAAGGAATAGATGAGACACTGAGACTTCGATGGTGGTTGCCAATCATTCACAGAGTATACGAAAGAGAAATGTGAACGGAGGCCGAGCTGTGCTATGATGCAGTAAGATCACTTACGACGAATATTGCAGAGTACGGAAGACAGGTGTTGGCGCGCAGCTTTTAGCCTTCGTTGTGCCAGAACATCCTTGCCCACGTAGTGTCGAAAGAGGCCTGCACAGATCAGTGAAACCTGTTTTGCAATAAATGCTTCCACTAAACACAGAAAAGGGAGACTGTTAAGCAAATCAAATTCTGTGCCCACACAAGTATTGTCAGCAGCACATCATGACATTTCATTGCAACTCTCACTGCATGATTTTTAAGCACACCCTGAGCCATACATTTTGGTTAAAATAAATGAAAAATAAGAAAATAATAGCATGCGCTGAACTGACATGAATATTGTATGAAGTCAGATTTTTCGCATCCTTAATATGTTTCGGAAATGGATATTTTATCTAAGTATCTAAAGATATTTCGGCGGTGGCGTGCACATCTCATCCAAGATGCCTCTGCGGCAGTTTCGCTGCTGCTGGAACAAACGACAGTGCTCGGTTAGCTTGGTGCTAATAATCACTTCTTTTTGCCTTCGTGTTGTGCAACTGCACTTTAATGTGGTGACATTTTTGTACCCATCACCATGCTACAAAAAACATGGAAAATGGAATGAAACAATACACTTACTGTTTTGCACTGGTTAGCACAAAAGGTTTTGTTTATACAAGAAAGGCAGAAACAAAAAAAAAGGGGGGGGGGGGCTTCTTTGCTTTTTTTCTTTTCGAGGTGCCCGATGAAAATGAGACAAGGCATGGCAGTGGCCCAGTGATTAAAATCTGACTTCCTTCACAGGGAGGCCCCCCCCAGTGCACATGGGCTGCTGTTGTAGTTTGCATTGTTTACTACTGTAGTTTGCAAGCCGAACGTAGGGAGCACTGCAATTACGGCACGCAAGCAGGCATGTCACGTGGTATCTTTTTGTATTTCGCTGGCAATTGCAGTTAGCCGAAAAACACTAATGCTTAAAGGAACACTGAAGCGGTTTTCAATTATAAAATTTATTGGTAATTCGGAATTTTTACCTCTTATAACATACCTGTGCATATTTTTTCGCGCTAGTTGATTAAACAATGGCAAACTATAAGTGCGCAAACTTTGGTCGTGGGAACACCCTCGGCACATGCGGAGCATAGGAGAGGAGGACGATAGAGAAAGAAAAGTAAAGAAGTGACGTCATCGGGAGGGAAACGCAAGATCGCTGCACAGGTTTGCGCCTTTACCTGCTGCCAAGGGAAGCATTGGCTGTGGTTTTCGCAGGGATTTGCTTACTGCTGCACCGTCCTGTTCACTCACTTTCGAAATTCTTGCGATACCGGAGTTCACCAGCAGTGTTTCTTTGGCATTTGCAACAGCCTATGCGCTGTGTTGAAGCGGGTTCTGCGCCGAGTTCTGCGCGGCAGTTGGATATCAATAGCACCTATGCAGTGGCGTAGGGATGGGGGAGGGGGGTTGAACACACCCCCTGAAAATTTTCAATTTTGCATTTGCTTATATACCATGCACAAACATATATAAATATGGTTCACCCCCCCCCCCCCCCCCCCGCCTCCCAAATAAAAGTTTCTGACTACGCTACTCCATCTACAGTTGCAATGAAGTCGCATTTCACAAATACCTTCAAGGTCAGAAGACAGCTGAAAAGTTGGTCACTGTTACTAAGAGCAAAATCTTGAAACCTACGAAAGCAAGTCTGCTATGCTCTCGTACTGTGTCCTTCCTCTCTCGTGTTCCGTCTTGTTTGCGCTGACTTTCTTACAATATGCTGCTATGACCGAACTATTTCCGAAAAACAGACTACATGCAAAACAGACTACGTGTCATCCCATCTGCACCCTCACTCATCCTTAATGATCATATTCTGTCACCTACACATGAAGTCATCTTTCTTGGAATCAAGCTCGATCGTCATCTAAAATTTAACCTGCATGCTGAAATGATCTCGAAAAAGATCGCCTTTGGTATCAGAGTACTAATTTTAACACGCTGGTTTTTCCCACAGCATATCAGAACTTCACTTTATTACGCATTTATACATAGCCACCTTCAATACTGCATTTCCGTCTAGGGAAACACATATAGCACGCATTTAACACATCTACAGCATTTACAGAATCAGGCCCTGCGGATCATAAATTTTTCTAGCTACATGTCTCATTCGGTACTAAATTACACTTCATTAAGCATACTACCATTACGCTACATGGTTCAGCTCAAACTGGTTTTACTAATATATCGCACACTTAACTATGAAATCGCTATCGATACATTTCAAGCATCTGCTCTAACTAATAGTAATAACACTAGATTTTCATCTAATAGCAACATTTTACTTCCCCGGATAAACACAATTTATGGGAAATTCACAGCTCTTTTCACTGCCATTCAATACTGGAATATTTTGCCACTTGATATTAAAGCATGCCGCACAACAATATTATTCAAAAAACACATGAAGTCACACCTACTAACAACAGTGCTCGCTATCGATTCATTATGACTATATGCGTAAAGCGTTTCATTCATAATATGTATCATAAAATTGTGTTGAACTTTTTTCTCCAATTTTTGGTTTGTTGTTTCTAGAAATTTAAGATTTCGCTAAAATTAGTTGTCCGGATGTTTTATTATTTATATATGATCTGTTCACCGTGTTCTTTGACAATACCTTATGTTTATATAAGTTATGTTGATTGCAATTTTTATCGTCTATATTTAGTTCTGTACTATTTTCTCGCGAATTACGTTTCTTGTACAGAATTACCTTTTGTTGGTTCTTTCCATTGTTCTTTTTTGCTATATGCCCTGCTTATTATCTCGCATCTTTTTTTAATTTATTTTTTTTCCTTACTCTTTAACTGCTTTCTGCCATTATGCAATTTATTGATACTGACAAATGACTAATAGGAGGTCCCCCTGACAGTTTTGTAACTCCGGGACCTCCTTCTGTACTAATGGTGAATAAAGAATTGAGAAAAAAAAAATCAAGTCTCGAATGCAGTCGCTATGCTTGACTATGAAGTCTGCACGACTGAACCGCGACGTGACCCCTTCTATATTTTCACACAGCGGGAGGATCTGGCCGCCACCGAGACTTGCCTTCACAAAATGAAGAAAAACTGAGGTAATGCCACTGACCAGCGGTATTGCGTGGGGTGCGGAGAGAGTTTCGACGGGGCCCGCAACAGAGATCTCAGCGGACGCTGTCCGTTACGTCCAGACATAACGATAAACAGTTACTGAAGTTATATTTCCAGCGTGTTATTCGCAATGCGCACTTGTCTCCATTTTGCCAGTGTTCGTGGCTTGCTCGCGTCACTTGGTCACTGAAGGGCCAGTAACATATGTTACTGCTTCGCGGTGGACCTTTGGCGCTCGCAATATTTTGCTTGTGTCAATTTTAGAAATGAAGCAGCAGCGGACGCACTTCTTTCTTAAACAAAAATTATGTGCTCCTGTGAAGCAGTACTGTTAATGTTAAAATAAAACTTCGAAAAAGAAAACCTTAAGAAATTTGCAAGGAACACGCGATTCAACCTAAGGTCATCGTAGCCCCGAGCGGACCACGGTGCGTCAGCCTGCTGTGCTACCAAATTTGAACAATGGTACTGATTAATAGGCTGAATTTGTTAACACACTGGTTATCGCTATGCCTGAGTGCGATGTTAGACAATTTGTTCCACAAAATGCTCATTTTGAATCGCTATCGAACATGTTTTGGATTGTGCGTTTTCACCGGTTTTGACATGGTTACTTTCCATCGTGCTTTTTCTCGATCTAAGATCCAGTCGTCCACGATGTCAAGCTGTCGATCGCACCGTCATTGTCGAATGAAATCAACCTTCTAGAAACAGAGTTGTTGTACCTATGTAGCACCAACATTTCTCGACCATGATAGCAAATATCGATCAGAGTCGGACTTTACTGACAAAGGAACTGTCTATGCCACAACGATATCACACGGGCAATTTTAGTCGAGCCCGACTCCAATCGTATTTTTCTATCAAGGTCGAGAGTTGCCGCTGCTACTCGGTATAGTAGTCTTTCATATATGATATAGACGGTAGCCTGTAATCACTACTGAGACATTCGGTCACGATCTAAAATCATCAGATAAACAAAATTGCTATCCAAAGTGTCCATGTAGCATCACCTGATGAAAATAAAGCAGCGATTGAGATCGGGCTCGACCGTGATCACTGCCCGTGTGACAGGTCTGATGACATCAAATTGGTGATTAGGCACGAATTCAAGCACTTTCAACCTGTGCTTATCACGGGTGAAGGCTGCGGTTTGGGGCGCGCTTTCCTGTGCCTTGTCATCGGCAATGGCGGCATGCATGTTCCGTCATTGCTTGTAGACGCACGACTGGCTCGAACAAGTATGGATGTACTACATTGAGCTCATTGCGACAGCCACAGATCGTCGTATTAACAACTACGCGCTTATTTCAAACGAAAAAACACTGACTACTCACTATCGCCTGCAGTCAGCAGCCTCGGCGGCACCCCCGTTGACGTCAGCAAGCTCAGACCAATTGCAACAGGGAAGAGATTCGCGGCGGTGCCTGAGGCACGCGCTGTGCGTTGTTGCCAATATATACAGTTGTTCGTGCTAGTTTGTGCCAATGTTCGATGTGATTTTCGAGCTAGCTGCACGTAATTTTATACCATGACACAAAGACCTCATTTTTTTCGAAAAGTACTTCAGTGTCCCTTTAATAGATATAAAGTTAGAAACTGCCCAATCAGACGTTTTGCAAACCAATCTACAACTTTCTAATTGGAACTTTTTGCCCAGCTTCATTGCTTTAGAAGTCAATCTTACCTAATGAAGCAATTAAGCAGGACACAAAAAATTGCTTGACATACTCCACGCAACAGTGAGCAACATGTAGTATTTGGTTGCGTCGTCATAAAGTGCGTTGGCATATTTTTGAACTCTGCCTAGAGCTAGCCGAGGCACCTTGTAGATATGCGAGTTCAGCAGCATGGCATCCGATATGACATGTGCGCTACCCACTTGTTATGCCAGCATTTTGAATGCTGCTGTGCACCTGTGGATGGGTGCTGCACCTGTTTTCCTGAAGAAGTCATACCTTTCAGGGTGGCGAGCTTTTCCGGTGTCAGTGGCAGCCTTGAGTAGTGTTTGCCAGATGACAAATAACGGTTAGATGGGATGCCAGTCACACTGCGAACACGGAGCTCTTCTGGTGTCCAAAATAGCAATGCAGCATACTTGCAAAACCTGGTGTCTGTGGGAGTACTGAATAGCTTGCTCCAGTCCTGTTTGTCAATCCAGAAGCCACTGCCTGCATAGATCTGTGGTGCGTGCACGCATACATGCACAGACATGCACATTAGAGTTGAAACACTGACTGTCCCCTGCTAGGGTTTTGGAAGTTAGGGCAAGAAAGAGCCCATGTGCCAACTTTCAAAGCTGAACTATAGTAAAAAAGGCAGCAAGTAAATTAAAAACTGCAAACTATGAAAATCAGTCTTGAAGCAGCTTCATAAGCTAAACCAGCTCGCAGCTGTGTAAAACTGCAGAGAGTATTGCATGCGCAACTCATCTTGAGCTTATTCACAGTGTTACCCCTGACCTTGGATGACCAGAAAAAGTGTATGAATCGCAACTACCTAACCGCTTTTTTTGGGCATATTTTGATATTTCGTTCATTCTAGCTAGATTACTCTACGTTCCAAGTAATTCACAGAAATCCTCTTTCATTCCCACAGGGGTGGAAACGGCCTGGGGAATTTTTTTAAGCATTTCTAAAAGCTGCGAATTTTACAACTTACAGCAGAAGATATGAACCAGCAGCTTGATAACACTCAATGTCAGTGAAAGAGAGAGAAAGTTCTTTATTAAAAGCAGAATGTTCAGCCAGCGTATTTCGCCTAGTTGCTGTTCTGCAGGCCGAGGGGAGAAAAAGGCCCTAGAACAGTGTGGGCAGAAAGATAGGTAAAAAAAAGAATTGAAATGCTGTCCTAGGCAGTACAGTAAAATCTCGTTAATTCGACCCCCGTTAATTCGAATTTTCGGTTAATTCGGATGCGGCGTCTGGTCCCGTCCGAAATGTGCATTGTTCTATGGCTGAGAACTCTCATTAATTCGGACAGATTCGACTGCGCTTCGGTTAATTCGAACTCCCGACCGAGGTTCGGATATAATTCGGATTCGCAGCCGAAATCAACGGCGCATCTAAACAACTTCGAGATCGGATCATGGCCTCCGAGATTTAAAACGAGGTAACGAGATCGGATTATGGCCTCCGGGATTTAAAACGCGGTAACGAGATCGGATTATAGCCTCCGAGATTTAAAACGAGCTTTGCATCTCGGAGGCACATACACAATGAAAGGCAGTGCATCGCTACTGTCATCAGCAACAGGCAACATGGCGACGGCCCGTCCGCGTTATCAACGCGATCAGCCAGTGTACGAGCCGTGCAACATTTTCAACACTGACAAGACGATCGTGTTTAAGGGGGACCCGTGCGTCGGCGGGAAACGCAGTAAAGAGCGGGTGATGGTTCTTCTGGCTACGAACATGACCAGCACGGAGTGGCTGCCGCTGCTGGTGATAGGAAAGGCTGCGAAGCCAAGATGTTGTAAGAACATTAAGCAGCTGCCTGTCGACTACCGCTTTAATAGAAAGGCTTGGATGACGGCCGAAATATTTCAAGCCTGGCTGTGTCAGTTAGACCGCCGCTTTGCGGCACAGTGTGCTCGGACAGCCACCTTCAGGAACTTAGCAAAATTGTGATTTCCTTGCACGTTGCCTCCGCGAAGCAAACCGCGATCACAGGCTTCTTTAAGAAATAAAAGTCCGGTGGTGGCGGGAACATTTTTCTAGTGTTTTGATCGTACTCGCGATAATTCGAACCCTCGGTTAATTCGGACATTCCCTCTGGTCCCGTGAAGTCCGAATTAAAGGGGTTTTACTGTATATGGACAGTCTCGACAGTTCACGTAAAATAAGACAAAAAAAAATAAAAAAGTACAGAAGCACTTATGAGCACAACTCGCACTTTCTTGATTGAAGCATCAAAGTTTGATGAGAAGACCAACAGAATCGATGCATCACATTCATAGGTTGGCAAACTCACTCATGAGTCGACTCACTCAGACTCAGATCGGGCCATGAGTCTGAGTCTAAGTCAGTCTGGGTGAGTAATATTTTGGTGACTGTGAGTCCGAGTTAGTCCTGTCGATAAAAATTTGAGTGTCTGAGTCCGAGTGAGTCCGGCTAAGGAAAATATTGGTGAGTCTGAGTCCGAGTGAGTCTGGTTGAAGAAAATATTGGCGAGTCTGAGTCCAAGTAAGCCCTAAGCACAAAATATATTTCTTGAGCGAGTCTGAGTGAGCTCTACTTTTTTTGCCTACCTGTGGTCCTACCTATTCATCTTCGGCATTAATATCAGCCTGATAACGGCTCACATTCATAGTCCCGACTACTCTCACATATTTCAACGCACTAGTGTTCATACACTACCTCAATATTTATTGATCAGAGGCGTGAAGTAGGGGGGCAGGTGCCTTGTGTAAACTCTTTCACGGAAGGTTCTTGATAAAGATATCTCGTGTGGGTCGCGCCTTTCATAAAAATGTCCTCACTGGTTTGCAACCATTGATAACTCGTATTTGAACGTACGAGATCAAAAACTGCCACGTAGAGCACTGATTATGTGAGATATTGCTGTTAAAGATCATTGAAACCATGATCATAAAAGCTAATTTTACGTTAATGCACTCGTGAGTCGAGTCACTCAGGCTCACTCATGCACAGATCAAGCCATGAGTCTGATTCTGAGCGAGTCCGGCTGAGTACAGTTGATCCCGGATATATCGAACTCGAAGGGGATCGCGAAATAGTTCAATATATCGATAATTCGAAATATAAAATATGCATACTTAAGGCTTATATTAATGCATTGCAGTAGGCTTGTGCGAATATTCGAGCACTTCGAACATTCGAACGAATAATACAGTATTCGAATTCGCTTCGATTTTAAATTATTGAAAATTTTGAAGTATTCGAAAGGAACGAATAGGTGTATATTAATCCGCTTGTAACCCCCCTGTAAAGGTGGTTTCACTGCAGTGCAGGAGTGCTATACCGTGAATACACCTTTTCAAAAAAAATCCGCACTGTCTGCTTGTAACCGCCTGTAAAGGTGGTTTCACTGCAGTGAAGGAATGCTACACCGTGAATACACCTTTTCATGGAAAATCCGCACTGCCGCGAAGCCCCACTTCAAGGTTAAATGAACATATTACCCTCACATCGATTCATAATTTTTTAAGTTTAAGAACTTGTTGTACCAGCTTATATGCTCCAAGTGTAGTAAATTTTAAAATGTAACATACTTTACAGGTTATCACTTGCATTCTACCGAAAGCCAAATCCTGCTACTACTCAAAGTTGCTTCCACTTCCTTTGAACCAAAAAGAATGACATTTGCACATGCCTTGTTACAATAAAAAAAAAAAAAACGTTGTGCAGGTTGGTTGGGTCATGACAAATATGCTCGTTTTTCTTTATAATGTGTGATACATACTATTCGAATTCGATTCGAAATTATTCGACCAAAATCACTATTCGCTTCGAACGTAAAATTTACTATTCGCACAAGCCTACATTGCAGGTCTCAAACCAGTTTCCGGAATTCGTAACAAACGCTAAGATGATGATTCGCTCACAACTAGTATGCTAAATAACAAGGTGGCAACTTCTTTTGGAAAGTTACTGCACTTTATTTCACACGAAAATAGTCCGTAAACTTGTCTTGCTTCTAGCACGCCGTCAAGTTTAAGTCATCCTAAATATCATTGAAGCTTACCAAATAAGCAAATTCAGCACCTTCAGCTACAACAGCAGTAACTGACGCTGAACACCGATGCGAGCTCTGGAGCACAGTAAGAGGTTTAGCGGCAGCGTTGACATCTTCATAACCGCACGGGTCCACTTCCGCGGCACCGGCAACGTCAGCCTTGATCGCGGCATCGATGCAGTCAGAAACAGTGGCGTCGTCATCTGCACCGATGAAGTCGCTTGCTGTACTCCCGTCCGAGAGCGCGTCCAGAAATGCTAAGTCACAAAATTTCCTGAGGCACCGTATGCCGTTGTCGGCGGTCATGACACACCCAAAGTCATCACCTGGCACCAAAGCCCGCAAGGAAACAGTTCATGACGGTGCTTTGCTTGACGTCATTCCAAGTACCAGTCATCATTTTATCGCTACGAGCGGGCCAATGTTTAGTTCAACTCCCGAATGAGGATTTGTCAGGAACGAATCGAGAGATACACGAGTCCTCAAGCCGCAAGAGACAACGCAGCCCACAAACAACGAAGGAACAAGTCTCCACCGTCGACATCTTGGCGATGGCGATGGCACTTGTAGCAAGCAGCCGCTGCTTTGGCGCGAAAAGCAAGAAAAGGGTAGCCTCTGAGATGCGTGTTTTAATAACCAAACACCAAAAATACGTCACGACGTTGCGGATCTAGAAGGCCATGCTTTTTAGGCCCACATGCCATCGTGCGCGAACAAACAGGGAAGGGAATGAGAACATTGCAATGAGGCTGCCGAGTATCTCCGCATTCATCTCATTTTGGTGCCTTCGGCAATCGGCCCCGTCTAAACACTATGCACGCGCATTACAACCTACAGATCGTGCATCAAACAAGCCAGTGCACTCGCAAGCGCTGCGCAACCAACCAGATCAACGTAATGCGACGACACCGCCTTTTCGTCACCTGTGCGCAAAGAGTGATCGGAACTTGACAGAACGCGGCCGAAAATGACGAACATTTGTTAGGAAAAATGCACTCCCTGGAGTTTGGCGCGGCGCAGCGTTTGATATACAGTAGAAGCTCGTTATAACGAAGCGGGATATAACGAACTAATGGATATAACGAAGCAATCGTAATTCCCCTTGAAATTCCCATAGACGCCCATGTATTTAAAACCTCGTTTTAACGAAGCTAAAATTTCCTCGCAGTGGATATAACGAACCATTTTTTTCCCCCACCGAGCATTTACTGACCATTTTGGTAGCCGGCATGTCAATGTCTTATAGCGCGCGATGGTTTACGTCCCATCACGGATGCGGTAATTCAAAACTCGCGCTCCCGAGGAGCCGCCTGCCAACACGCGCGAGGGTGCGCGTCTGCCTGCCTCCCCTTCCACTGAAACTCGTGGACCCACCCGCGCACGTCACCCGGCCTCCCCTCTCTCGCGGAACTCGTGGACCCGCCCGCTCTCCTGTTGCGCGCGGCGACATTTGTTTTCGCGGCCGCTACGGGAGCGACCGCAGCGCCGCCATTCGGTAGCGCCTGAAACGCTCGTTTTAGGCCACTTTTTTCTCCCTGAAGACCGGCCACTGTCCTAGGTACTGAGGAGAAGAACGCCCTAGCTCCAATGTCCCTAGCAG
>NC_051186.1:70699936-70740789 GCF_013339695.2 Rhipicephalus sanguineus
CCAGCAATTCCTAGCGTAAGAAGAGAGTGGACGAATGCATAGAAACAGGAAGTTTTGTAGTCTGAATTTGTATATGAATGTGTCCCAGATGTTTGACAACGATGCAGGGAATCGCGTACCGACCTTACAGCTGCGTTAGACGAGCGGCCGCATTAAACCTAAATCGATGGCTAACACGATCAGAAGACATGTGCACCGAAAATCGGATCTCTGAGGGCTGCGTTCGTTGCATTGAAGCGCATTCCCCCCCTATCATTTGTGATGAGAGTGTTCGAAAGCTTCGTGATGTCATGATGGCGCTGTAGAACAAGAACCGGAAACAGGGGGCGCGTTTCTCGCCAAGCTCCCACTATTCAGCGTCTGCTGAAATGGACAGTTCATTACATGGACACGTCGAGAAGAGCTCCTCCGGCGAAGTGCTGTATTTAATTTCCAGATTCCCCACTCGAATTAAAAGAAAAGACTAACGGCGGCGCGCCGCAATTATCGCGCGGCGGCGGCGCGAGCGGCGCGACCAAAAACAGGTGGCGCGGCAGCGCACACCTCTAAGAGGCAACAGGGAGAGCAGTGGCTTAGATGGAGTGACAAAACTAAGATGTTGGCAGGGATAAAGTGGAATCAGCTGACACAAGATAGGGCATAATGCATATCACTGAAAGAGGCCTTCGTCTTGCAGTGTACATAAAATAGGCTGACAATGATTATACATATATATTTGTGCACACACACACGCAGACTCGATAATTTAAACTCTGATAATTCTAACTTCTGGTCTATTCAAACAAATTAAAAATTTTCATTTGGGATGCTATGTTTTTATTGTATTTTAAGGGCACTTAATTCAAATTTCTCCGAAGCATAAATTCGGTTAACTCATAATTTTTGCTTGTCAATGCCATAAAATATCAGCTGCCTTTGTTGCTTCTAGCAGACAATATGCATTTTCATCACTAACAGTCACAAATAAAGCCAGTTGCCTGCCTACAAAGATGCCAACCTAGCCAAACTGCACACATCAACAATCACATGTTGACTGAGGAAGAAAAAAAAAAGCCAAGATGGTCTGACTTTGGTCTATTGCATGCAGAACACTTCTTAAGTCATTTTTGCCACGGCACACTGGTGTCATCCGGAAAAGTGTACTAGGATTGGGAAGGGGATACCAGTTACCACTGCACATTTTTTCCCCTTAATTACACACACATACATGCACCGTATAACAATGAGTACCAGTATGATTGTGCTGACTAAAAACGTTACTGACAATCATTCAGACCTATGACATTGCTGCGGCCCTGAGAAAGAATAAACATTACAACACAAGTTGGTACGTTGCCCGAAGTTATTTATGAGTACTTTTGATATTCCAAACTTTTGACAATTCAAACATTCAAACAAAATCCTTGGATCCCCTCAAGTTTGAATTATAGAGAGCCTACTGTACATGCAGTAGACGTTCAACAGCCACTCACCCCGATTTCTGTCCTCAAAGCGTTTCATGAGCTGCTCATGATTACTCTTAAGGGTTTTGAAATCTGTCTGCATCTTCCTGTACCTCTTGTCGAGGTCAGCGTAGGCACTTTTGAACATAGAGTCACTGGCGCTGACTGCCATCGATGGCCTTTCCCTTCTTCCTTCTTGTCTCAGCCTTTCGAGCTCTTTCTCCATTGCCAGCAGCCTCTGCTGCAAATCTGTGCTCGCACCCTCGGGCGCATGTTCCAACTTGTAATTGCTCAAGGCATCGTCAATCTGCTGCTGCCGCTCTTCTTCCCGGATGTGTTCTCTGTCCTTGCACAGTGGTGGCCGAGTGTCGCACACTTCCTGAAACAAGAACGTTTCTTTAATAAGGATGTGAAGCTTTGGCAAGGTACTATTAAAGGAACACTAGCCCTAAGCATGTGATGTGCTTTCGAGAAAAACTTTTCCAATTTTCCTTATTCTCCATGTAATCGGATTGTTATAACCCCTTAGCCGTTCTGATATATAAAGTATTTGTCTCTCCAGAATGATTATTTTTTTGCAAATTTATTAATGAATATTTCCGTTCCAAAAATCATATTATTTTTTGGGGTTTTACGTCCCAAAACCAGGATATGATTATGAGGGATGCCGTAGTGGAGGGTTCCGGAATTTTTGACTGCCTCGTGTTCTTTGACGTACACCTAAATCTAAGCACACGGGCCTCTAGCATTTCGCCTCCATCGAAATGCGCCCGCAGCCCCGCAATCTTCGGGTCAGTATTGAGCACCGTAACCACTAGACCACCTTGGCGGGGCTTCCGTTCCAAAAATGGAACCTTCTGATGTTGAACTAAAGAAGCTGCAACATGCACTCAGTCAAATTTTCATAATGAAGATCTGCGTAATGAACAGATGGGCCATGACAAGACGCTTCTTGCAATGGAAAGTAACAAGACTGTGCATCAACTTGCTGGGTACCATCAATTGCTGGCACATTCCCGGCAGCAAATAAAAGCTGCATTTGTTCAGAACTGTTCCACACGTGCACAGTTCGCTGCACCTTCCCAAAAAATCAACCTGAGCAAACTGGATGCAGACAATGAAACAGCTGGCGCCAGGGCATGCGGGGCTCTGGTTGCAGAAGCCTTGCAGCGACAAGGTGGCCGAAAGAGCGTGCTGTGTTCCGTCAAAACTTGTGCAGATTTGTCTGACAGTGACATTGTTAACTCTGTTGGTGACGAGTTACCCAGCTCAAGTGAATGTGAGGATGATGCTGTAAGATGTGCTGTGTCCGTTAGTTGCAGAAACAGCGTGAGCGCTGGTTACAGTGCAGATGTTTGCTGGAGAGAGGGCTAATCAACGCTTCATTCCTCTTGGATGGCTTCAAAACTGTAGCTGTCACTGCGTGGCCATCGAAGCAGCAAATGGGAGCAATAAATATTTTGTGGCCTAGTTCCACAAGATAAGTCTTTACTAGTTTTCTCGTAAAAGATGTTCAATTGCACGGGCTTACCTACATAAGTGCATATTTCTTACTATCATGCAAGCTGCAGCACTTTTGAGCGTATACTTTCTTCACATCCCAGTCAGGTACAGATTAACGAAGTTCCAATTTAGAATGCAAATAACAGGTTGAACTCCTGTTACTATCAACTTTAATGACAGCAATATATCCAATAAGCACACTTTCGTTGAACCTCTGATGGCCACAATTTTTTTTTTCAAATATGTGCACAAACAGAACTAACATATAATAAATGTGGTATTGAGAAAAACACAGCACCAACACAATGGGCAAAAAAAGAAACTAACAATGCAAGAGCTATAACTTGGAGCTATTGTCATCAGTTTCTTTCAAATGGGACACAAGCGAAGGCACAGACAGACAGGGCATCCTGACTGTTTGAACCTTTGCTTGTGTCTCATTAGTTTGCGCTCCTTATTTGCCATACAACCCAGTAGCCCTGCATGCACTCCCAATACATACCGATTACTTTACAACAGGCAGAGTCAACGATTTACTTTATGTCATGCAGTGGCGTAAATCCCGGGGGGGTCAGGGGGGTCCTGACCCCCCTTGTGTTTAGACTGGGGGGGACCCGCTATGCAATGGTCCCCCCCCTGAGATTTTGCATTCGAACATCTTCCATCTTGACTTGCTTGAAGTTTATTTTCACACGTGCCATTCAAAATCGCCTCAGAGTTCCAGCTCTCAGATACAACGAAAGAAATAAGCACAATTCAACAACTTACGATAATATTTTTACGAGATCTTGTGAGCGATGTTCAAAGTCTGCAACCACATCCATAGCGGCAATCACGAAAGCCGCTGCCGTGCAGCAGCCGTTTATTCACGTGGTGACGTATCACTGCGCCTTCTAACTCGCTGAGAGCAGAGATTCGTGAAGACATTTCTTCAGCACCGAGTCTGGGGCGAGAGAAATTGAGTAAGAGATATTCGGCCTTTTCTTGCAAATATCACCACAAATGATTCATCTTTTCACACCGAACTGAAACTGCACGCATTTTTCAGTACCCCTGTTCATTCCAGCTGAACTTCATACTGCCCGTTAGTGTTCGTTTTTCCCCAACTGGCTGTGTGTATCAGACGCCCAAGCAGGTAGAGAATGATCAAGAACATCGACCTCACTGTCGGCTTCAATAAGGCGGTACGCTACAACCAGATTCCTTATATATATATATATATATATATATATATATATATATATATATATATATATATATATATATATAACATGATGCAACATTCAATTCACGGACGTCGTCCCCATATGTATACTTCCGGAGGCCCTGGCTGCGCGCGCATTTTTGACGAACTTCTGGGCCCGATCCACCCGATCGTTCAAACTACAGTGTTCTAGAAGTGTTCGCAGCGTCACCTTAGAGTCACTTAGAGTCAGAGGTAGCATATGCAGTAACCCTACGTCACCTGAACTTTCCCGCAGGTTTCAGGGTGCGGCTAGCTCGCGTTGCTGTTTTGCGCGCAAGAAAAGTCTGAATTACGGTGCGCAACACACGAAACTTCTTTTCATGCAACTTTTCTGTGAGTTGTGAAATAAAGTGCTGTCGTTGTGACCGATTTACAGAGGGTGGGCGATATTTTAAGCGGCTATGATGAATATGAATGCTCCTGCGTGTGGGGCGTTCAAGTTAGTTTTTTTTTTTTTTGTACTGCTGGTCGATACGATTTTCAATGCCCTTTCGCCACTGTAGCGATCCTAGCGACTTCACTCCCGCCTTTCGAGCCCCACTATGCCGGATATAAACAACGCCTCGTTTTTTATTTATTTGCTTTCGCATGAGCTGGTCTCTGCGACTAACCTACTTAATGCTGTTTTTTTTTCGAGAATCAATAATCGGTGGAATCACTTGGCTTTGTATTAAATGTATCCGCACGGTAATCTTAAATTTTTTTATTTGCAAACATAGATCATACGAGGTTACCAAAATCGGTTGGACTCGTAGGCGATATATATTGGTACGTGCTGGTACAATGAACAAAAAAAACCTATACATAGGTATTATGAGTACATAACAAGTAACATACATTACGTGCGTACATTTTTATTACACCGCAGAATTGCACCACCAAAATAACACTCGACAGCGTCACGTGCTGACAGACTAATTTTATTTACACGAAACTCTGCCTATGTATGCGCAAATGCTGGCCATATCACAATATCGATTAACAATGCATGCATGGTCACTCGTGATAAAACAATAAACTGCCGATGACAACCGTCTATCTAACTGGAGCATCTCAAAGGAGCCCAATCCCCGTGGGCCTCCCCCGCTTCCTAATTACTTCAATCATCCCCACTAAATCCCTTTTTTTTGTACATCGATCTCTACCCAGCCCGTTTCATCTAGCAGTAGTTCTGTGCTTAGGACTTCGATAGCGAAACAAGCAGCCAAAGTTCTTTATCATTTTTTAGAAGTACCCTGACCGCTTTACCAAAGCACGAGTAAGGTTTTGCTGTCACCGCCCTCGTATTTTCTTGCTTTTATTGTTATCGCACTTGACTTTGCGCGGTCACTCTTAGCTTCGTTGGGTCCAGCTGTTTTTTGTTGTCAAACGCTGCACCAGAAATTTCTCTGCACGTACGCTGCATGCTCTATGAGCACGACCGCCGGTGACTGTAAAAAGCGCCTCCCTCCAGTTCAGATGCAGCGGCGGGCCGTCTTTGAGATAGTTGCAGTGTACGGATAGACACAGATGCCGCTCCTTCAGAAAAACAAGCATACATAAGTGCAGCAAAGCTGCTCGTGTGGTGCCGACAAAGGTGCAGGGCATGCACGAATGGAAACAGTAGCTTCTACTACTTGGGTCAGCTTTAAAAAAGAATAAAATGCTCAACCCTCTTCTCCCTCCGTTGTTGTTTTTTTGCGATCTCTTGTTGTGTCATTGTGGTGGCCCTCTCCCCGCCTCCAACCCCGTGTTTCTTGATCCCCCCCCCCCCGGAATTACAGCGTAACCAGCGTAACCCCGACCAAGAGGTCGCGAAGGCCCCTGGCGGGCGCCCAAACATTCGACGCGGAGAGGGCCGTGGAGGCGCGGCGCAGAGATACGGCAGTACACTGTAGTTCAAACGAAGACGCCTGTCCTCCGGTTTCACTTTGTGGCGGAAAAGCAGGGAGGCAAAACTTTGTTTAGTAGGTAGGACGACGACAGAGAATCAACACGTCCGCTTGGTTTGAACGAGTCACGAAGACTGCTTTGTTTGTACACTATTTACACTACTCTCGTGGAGAGGGAAAATGAAAAGGAAAATAGAAATACAGAAACACAAGCACAGTCAAAAGATTTTCTCTGCACCCCGCACGTGCAACAAACTTGAAGAAGAGAGGGAGAAAACGCTTTCCCTGCGTTGGGTGACGCTCCCTGTGGCTTTCAGTGTTCTTTCACGGGGTGGGCGCGTGGGTCGTAAAACGACGAATGTCAAGGACGTTCTCCGCTCTTCCCGTACTCGTCGTCGCCTTCAACCTCCTTGGTTGCAACCACGAAAATGAGTCCCCCGGGTTGCCCCTCTTCCTCCTTTTCGCCGCGGGGTCTTCTTCGAAGTGGGGGGCTGCTTCCCAATATTCGGCAAATACATCACTTGTCAGTCGTTCGGCAGTTTCATCCTGCACGCGTCCACAGAAGTGCTGCAGCACTGCACAGTAACCGGCCGCGCAACCTTCTTGGCGTAATGTGCTTGTGACTTTCAACTGGACTGGGAAGATGCCGCACAAGCGGCAGAGTTCGCTGAGCTCGTTCTTTCTGCCGAACTCCAAGCGACCTTCTTCGGAAGACAATGTCACCGAAAACGCTGATGAGGTGAGCCTTTTATGTAATTGATCATTGATTATAATTTTGTTTTTCGGGTACCCTTAGTGCAGCATACAAGGATTTTTATTCTGATTAAAAAAGGGGGAAGTGACAGTTACTTGAATGCCGCCTTGAAAGCCCAAAATGGCTTGCAGTCATTAGACAGGTGGATAACTACCACGTTACGTTAAACAACAAACAGAAATCTGCTAGATAACTTTTAAATCAATGGTTTCGTGAACTACGTTGCAACTACAGCTTCAATGGAGCTATTATTAGGACTACCCTAATTTATCAATTCGCTAAAAAGCAAGGAATGTTTGGTGGTTTCATCCACCGGTTCCAGGATCACGCACCGAAGGAATTAATGCCATTTAGAAGAGTGATTTAGACGCTTCGGCCAACTCTTCATTACCTTAGAATAATAACAGAGAGACGAACTAGTGAGCCATAAGAGGAGTTTGTGGTGTCTTGACTTCTCTCTTGTTTCCGTGCTTGCACGCCCAGTCATTTTAGCATGAATCGTCATCGTCTTGGAGTTGATAGAAGCGCACGCACAGCAGTCACATGTCATCAAGGCATCGAGTCCAGTGACGAGCTACCCGAAAACTCTTCTACGCACCATCTGCATGCCTTTGCTAGCGCGGTTCTTGAATCACGCGAAGAAACCTCGAAACTTTGCAATGTTCAACCTCCCAGCTTTCCTGAAAATGTCAGCAGGCGAATTTTTCCCCACGCACGATCTCCAGGCTGGTGGCTAACTTTCGGGCAGTCTGTTTATTCATGAACAAAAGTGTTTACAATCAACGAACACGTAGCCGTGAGAATTTTTCGAAACGCTGCTGTAATAGCTGAGTTACACGTGTTTGATGATACAAAAAAGGCCCTCGCTCGTTTCTCTCTTTCCTTCGTTGATCAGCTCCTCTCTCCTCGCAACACCTTCCCGACTGAGAGAGGGCACGCAGCTACGTGTAGCCGCGCGTCCTCTTCACTCCATAGGGAAAGGGCGCGGCGCCGAGTCTACACGCACCCTCGCAATGTGAAGGCTCAGAGTTGCGTATTTGCGAAGAAAAAATATTGAAAAGCGCATACTTCAATCTCCCGTGTATTAATGACACAAAACATCCCATGATGGCATGATGCCCACTTCGTGCTTATTCGGACATCAAGCGGGAAGTGATGTAACACAGAACGAACCGTCCATGGGCGTCGCCCCATGGCTCCTTCAATCAACCGCTCCCGCGGTGAGAAGGCAAGGAGAAGGCTTTATGTGTATACCGGGCTCTAATTTTGTTATGCAAACATAAGCTGCGCAACGAGTTCTTGATATCTGTAAAAATATTTTGTGTATGCACCTGATGAAAGGGACATGAAAGTGACTTCGGTCACCTCTAACTTTCTTTGTCATATGCTCTTTCGGAGAGAACGAGGCGAGGGGGAATAGTGTGGGGTAGGAGGAAGCGCATACTTGAAGTGATAGTAAATGGAATTTTTACAGCGATATTTTCAGCAAAACTAAAAGGCTGGGGGCAGAAATCGGTAGACACAACCTTCATTTCAGGCAGAAACTAGCGGAAAATAATGATTTTAATACGTTTTTCACAAACTAGCGTCAGGCGGCCGCGATGTGAACTAGAGGAAGGGAAGTTTAACATCACTGGAAACGGGCGTGCCAACAATGCCAGCCATTGCGCGTGTCTCGCCGCCCGCTTAAGCGCCCACTACGTTTCTTAGAACCACTACGAACGGAACCGGTAGCGGGCAATGCTCCCGTGTAGGGTAAAGCTCCTAAAAGTGGGGCATGTCCTGCGGAAGGGGAAATGGGTGCAGAAAGGGAAGTAGCAGGACAGGCAAACGTGCTCCCTGCATCTGCCGCGGTGACTTTGACGTCACGGCTCGCTCTGACGTGCAGCCGCCTAGAGTGACTCTACAGCCGCCGCACGCTCAGAGTCCTCTAATACAGCCATTTGTTCAAAAACATGTGAAATAAATTCTATCTCTCGGAACAGTAGGCTCTGCCGAGTAGAATTTTTATGTTCTCGTCATTTTTTTCCTATTTTTGTTTACTATCTCATTTAGAGGCTTGTTCACACACCAGAAATATTTTTTAGCGTTCAAATTTTCGCTAGGCGTAGCGTGACCCCATAATTAAGCAATTGGTGCAATAAACATTATGGACATTGAGGTTCTTAAACGTAGCTCTTATCTGCGCTACAGCGAGTATAAATATGCAACATACAGGTGATTATGTTGTGTGCTTCTGCCAGGACTTTTTGGGTTGTTGTGAGTAGTACGCATACTCCTTGGTGCTGCACCTGCGAAGTTTTTGAGGAAGGGAGTGTCTGACTTAACCTGGGAAGTGGGGAGTGGAGAAAGGCTGGAGGAGGGGATTGTTGTGGTTGCGGTTGCTTGCGTTTTTAGTATTCCGATTACATGTATTTCTAGATCACGCAGTTTTTTTTTAAAAACAGGTTTCTGACTTCAGGTGCAGTGTCTGCGAACGTCGACATCCACTGAAGGAGGAGCATGCCGGCGTCTAGATGACCTCATATTTGCGGAGACTTCCTCTTCCGGATCCTAGAGACAACCTCCAGATGATTGCGAAGCCCCTGAAAACCGTGAGAGGTCTGGAACTAGCCAAGACACATTACCACCAAGTCGTGTTCGAATTCACCTTCCGGATGTACCTTCTCATCCAGATGTTCAACTCCTACCTCCTCAAATAGTCACGCATCCTCAAGGTGGACAGAAAGCACAAAAGACGAAATGCCTCACATTCCAGAAGAGCTGGTTTGGCACATTTCCCTGGCTTCACTACGCCTCTGAAGTTGCAGGGGTCGTCTGCTTCTACTGTGCGGCAGCCAGACAGCAGGAATATTTAAAGCCTTCAGGACAGCCAGCACCCGACTCATTCACTGTTGCTGGATTCACAAACTGGAGGAAAGCTAAAGAAAAGTTTGCCAAACATGAAAATTCACGAGGACATAAGAACGCGGTCTACCAATACAGCAACCTTCATTCGACGTAGGTCCGTGACCAAATCAGCACAGAACTAGAAAGCAGCAGGAAGTGGCGAGGCGCTGTCTCAAGATTATTTTCCAGGCGTCCAAGTACCTTCTACGCCAGGGTTTGCCGTTTCGCGGTCATTCAGAAAAAGAAGGAAACTTTTACCAGTATCTCGTGTCACGCGAAGAAGACAATGAAGAGTTCACCACTTGGATGAAGCGAAACACGACCTACACGTCCCCACTGCTGCAAAACGAAATGATTGAGCTCTTTGGAAAGGCTGTCCAAAAAACACTGAGCAGCGCCATTCCAACAACTAACTACGCCATTATCGTAGATGGCACGCGTGATGTTGCTGGTGTTGAGCAGCAGAGCATATGCGTACGCTATGTTGACAAGCGCCTCAGACCAACCGAGGTTTTTCTAGGGCTCTGTACACCGCCAAATACAAAGGGAGCCACAATTGCGGAAGCCGTGATGGATTTCCTGACTACGATTGGGCTCCCGCTCTCTGGTTGCCGAGCGCAGACTTACGATGGGGCTGCCAACATGAGCGGAGAGTTCAATGGCTGTCAAGCCATTATAAAATCGCTAAACCCGCTTGTTATTTACTTCCATTGTGGAGCTCACAGTTCGAATCTTGTAGCTGGTGACGTCTCTGACTGCTGTCCAGAACTTCGAGAAGCTCTCATGGCTGTTAGGGAATTGGGTGCGCTCTCAACACGTTCGGGAAAATTTGAACAATTTTTTTTGCGAAAAAAAGTTGAGCAAGAACATCAAACCCCTGTGCCCAACTCGCTTCTTATGCAGAAGGCCAGCGATATCTGCCGCGCTGGACGAGCAAGATGCCGTAATTGCTTCGCTAGAAGAACTGATGAAGGAAGCACCGGCCGAGCAATCTGCGAAGACTGGTGGCATCTTGCGCTCCATGGAATCAGGAAACACCCGCCTCTTGCTGGAAATTGCATTGAGGGTGTTCGCAGTGCTGGAGGATCTGAATACATATCTGCAAGGACGTTCATCGACAGTTCAAGGAATGTTCCAGGTGGTGGAGTCCGCCAAGCGCGAGTTACGCCATCTGCGGACGGAACAAGTGTTCGATGAGCTCATTGAACGTGTTGCCAAACACGCGGAGGATGGCAAAGTACATCCGGTGGAACCACCGAGATTCAGACGACGTCCCGCCAGATACGAGAAAGGAAGCACCACTGACGTTCCGGTTGAAACGAGAGACACTTTCGGCGCGTTTTTTTTTTCAATCGTGGATGCAGCACTGTCTGGCATAGAGAGGCGCTCCAATCCCGACTCGGAAGGGATCGTGACCTACAAGGCTCTGGAAAGTGTTTTTTTTGAACACGCCATCGGAAGCAGATATGGAGGTGATGCGGCGTTACAAAGACAGTGATTTTAAGAAAGTCATGTCTCGCGTGCGCTTGCTGCACGAGGAGCACTCTGAACCGAGTTCTCTCGACGACTTGGCGGCAGTAATGCGTAATACGCACGCGTCCACTCGACTGTACTTCAAGGAGGTTGAGAGTGTTCTTCGGATCATCCTGGTGATGCCAGTGTCTTCCTGTGAAGGGGAACGATCTTTCAGTGCCCTCAGAAGATTAAAGACATGGCTGCGGAGCACGACGGGCGAAACGCGCCTAAGCTGCATGGCACTGACACACGTTCATCAAGACGTTGTAGACAGCATAGAGTTACCGAAGTTGATGTGCAGTTTTGTCAGCGCATGCAGTAACCGCGTTCTCGTTTTCGGACCCCCACAAAGGTTTTAAACTGAGAAACTTACAAGCACATTAGGAATGCACCTTTTAGACTCCTGGGTTGCTGGCAAGATTCTTTTTTATTACACTTAGTTTTTTTTAAAGGACCTTGACAGCGAAATTCTTGTTTGTGAACTTTTACTGTCATTTGTAGCTTTATGTCTGGTGATCCGGAAAGTGAATTATAAATGCACAAACGTATCGTATAATTAGCACTAGCGTCGTGAATTGCGACCACTTTTGCGTCACTTTGAAACGACCGCCAAAAACCATAAGAAACTAGCGCCCCACAGCGGTGACGCGCCTATGGTAACGCGCACTCGAGCTTGGTTGACGTTGAAAGCGCAGTTTTCAAATCGGGGCCCTGCGCGCGATAAACGATTGAAACGATGTGGGCGCTTCCGTGTTAAGCGCGTGTCCCCCCAGAAAAAAGAAAAGGCATTCCTGATCTAAGCAGCCAGAGAAGAGGTTCTTGATGGAAAAAGCAAAATAGAAAGGTGGGGGAGTGACACAGTAACTGTCTCTCAGTCGAGGACACCACAACCGCGTCACTTTAGGGGAAGGGGGGGGGGGTAAAAGGGAAGGAGGAGAAGATGGTGGGAGGAAAGGGAAGGTCACAACAGGTAGAGGGCTGGGGGCAGAGGAAGCGGGGACATCCGTCGTCGTCGTTGCTGCTGCCTTGAGCGCAGCCCCACAACAGAGCGAGAGGGGTGAGCAACAAATAATAGCGCTCGTCGGGTGCCGGTTGTGGTCCCGCAAATTTTTTGTGACACCGAAATGCTCGGCCTACTCGTCCAATGTCACGCGGGACCTCGATATACGTCATACCAATGTTTCGCCATACTAGTGAAGATGTCGCGAGGTGCTGTCAACTCAGATGAGCATTCAACGCTTGCTTCAAAATCAAATTAAGATAACTGAAAGCTAACGTCCGCCAGTTATAAACGGCCAGAAGTACCCTTGCACGCATACAGGACAATCAAACAATACAAACATCCACGAGGTTTCAATTTTGGTGTCAGTGTTCCTTTAACGTTTGTTTCATATACAGTGTGTAGATTCATCGAATACTCATCGACTGTTTGGAACTGTGTTGTAGAAACTAGTTCAGAACGTTGTATGAGACTCATTCGTCGCGCAGTGCAGATCATCAAGAGCATTGTTTTCTTTTTGTTTTATTGTAAAGTTTTCATTTTTGTGTAAAATAAAATGCACATTTCTAATAATCAAGATGGCTGCCATGCAAAGTCCGGGACCCCCCCTGTTGTTTTGCTGGATTTACGCCACTGATGTCATGCAGCAGTGTAATCACCTTATCAAAGTCTTCTCGTCCAACATCTGCTAGCCTCGGTCGGTTTGCTCTGAACATGGCCATTTCCTCCAGAGTACCTGCGCAGTTAACAAAAAGATTACTGGCAGTTTTGCACAAGAGGCGAAGTGTGAGCAAGGTATGAGCAAGGCGGCAGCAAGCTTTAGCATTACACACAGACCACCTTAATGGTCTCAAAACTATGTACAGGAGTGACATGCTTATCTTTTCGTCCACTTTACTTTCTTATTTATATCCTAATTACAACAAATAACATCCCCAGTACTTTCCTTGGCATTATTCTCTGTTAGTTCTCATTAATATTGTGTCTAACAAAAAAAAATGAGCCCTTAAAAGTCACATTCTTATGCTTGCGTGAAGTTAGTACAAAAGGGCAGGCTGATGGGCTAGTAGGCAGGTCAGAATTCGTTTATTTCACGACGCCCCGGCGCATGTGCACTCCCCTAGCGGAAAAGTCACGAAACGTCTCTTCAACTTGGAGGCTTTGCTTCTGGCAATACCTGTTGTCCCAGCCCCTACCAAACCCCTACCAAGATGGCCGAGGGCAGCACAAGAAAATGAAAGAGGCGGATTCATGCAGAATTCCTTCACACAACAACGAGCTTTCTGTCACTGGTCCTGAGGACGAAGTCTGCATGCCTGCAACCAGATGTAGCGGACCTGGGCGACGTCTTCTGATTTAATTACTCTCCATCAAACGCCAAGAGCCCATGAGAGCATTGCGTGCAGCTCTTGGGGTAAGTGGCGATACGACTTTAGCAGTAGCTTCTGAATGGTTCCAATTGTACTGCCAGCAAGCTCCCTGACATTCTTGCAAGTCTGCACTTACAGCAGGTGCAAGTGCAAACCAACGCAGGCTGCATGCCATCTATCCGTAAGACAGAGAAAGCACAAAGAGCCATGAAGAAGTACTGAAGCTGTCTTGGCATTGTTTCAAATGTCCCTTAACCAAGCTAGTATCAGAAATACAACAGCTGCAAAAAGTTAGTGCATTTGATCACACATCATGTTTGACATTCGGGCATGCAGCAGCATTGTACAAGGACACTTTCGATGCATGCCCATTTCTACACTTGGCGCGATTGAGGGGCACTGGAAATTTTGCCGCTTCCACTTTCTAATGCTGGTTCCGAGCACATCCCATGAAACACAAAACCTCTATAGAACGTTTTATAGAGGTTTTGTGTTTCATGGGACGTTTTCTTGTGTAAACTTTACAAAACAGACATCTGAAACAAAATGAAGCAGGACTTGCTCAAGGCAATTCTGCGAATGAAGTTTGGCCTAAAATTGCAAGATAGTTTCATCATGCTAAGGAGTTGTTAGACAGAACGTGCCAAAAACTCTGGTCTGTACTATAATGATCCTTCTCAGCCTGTTTTAGTCCACCGCACGACGAAGGCCTCACCCAATGACCTCCAGTCTAGCCTATGCTGTGCGAGCTGACTTCATTTGATCCCTGCGAACTTCTTAATTTCCTCACTCCATCTAACTCTCTGCCTTCCCCGACTGCGTTTTCCATCCCTTGGTAACCATTCTGTTGCTCTAATGTCCACTGTTTTCTACTCTACGCATTACGCGGCCAGCCCAGGTCCATTTCTTTCGCTTGATGTCAACCAGGTTATCTGCAACCCCTGTTTGTTCTCTGAGCCATTCTGCCGTCCTCCGACCTTTTAATGTTATTCCTGTCATTGTATGTTCCATTGCACGCTGCATGGACCTCAACTATTGTTTTGGTTGCTATCCTCCAAGTTTCCAACCAATATGTTAAAACTGACAAAATACGACTGGTCGTGCACTCTATGCTTTAGTGACAACGGTAAGTGTACGGTCATGAGTTGAGGATGTCTACCATATGGGCACAAACCCATCCTTGTTCTTTGGTGAATATCTTTTCACTTGGCCTTCATTGACAAGTGAAAAAAATTCACATAATGATATATTAATCTGAAAACATGTTTACTGAACCTTGCTGCTTTTGACAGTATGGTCCAGCCATCGGGCGTCAGCAAGAGGGATGCAAAAGGGGTACTTGCTTACTCCCCCCCTCCCCCCCCACCAGCCCCTCCTGTCAACGTCCATGGTCCAGTCAACACGCAACTAAGTCAATAAAGTCCACCGGCGTGACGGCATTAACGAAACAATCGCGCGCTCCATTCTTCGCCCACTATCGAGGGTCGGAAAACTCCATCAGAAGCGAGTGTCTTCGAAAGTGCCGTGCACGCCGCACATGCAAAGATCTGCCAACCGCGCGCACGCACTGGTGGAGACCCAAGAAGCCGGCTTCACCGGTGTTGCTCACACACTTCCCAACCAACCAGATTATAGAACAGATCATCAGCCGGCCTGATTAACACGGCAGGCACGCGCTCCATTCTTTCAACACACCACTACCGTCGCCGCTATCGAGCCCGATCAAGCACCGTACCGAATAAACCCACCAAATACCACATTCGACGAGCACGCTTTCGAAAGGCTTCGAAAAGTTAACCCCAGTGTTTACCTGTCATGTGAATGATCTTGGCTCCCTCGTAGGCGCACTTGCGGCTGTCTCTACGACACGACCGCACGTAGTAGGTTCTCATACGATCGAAGTCATTCACGTGCTTCGGCTCAAAGCGCTCCGATTCCGAGTTTCGGACGCGCGTGTGCTCAACCACGGCGGTGTCGAAAGAATGCTCGTACTCGGCGAACACAAACATTTCGGTGATGAGTCGCACACAAACCCTCGCGCGCAAATCCACGAGGCCGCGAGCCACAGCGGCAACCACGTGACTGATAAGGAGGAACGGGAAGAGGGGAAAACGCGCGCGCTTTTTGAATTGCGCGCGCGCACGCATGTGAAATTGCAGAGTGTGCGCATCTGTCGCCAAGGTAGCCAGATTTGCCTGTTTGTTTACTATTACATCACTAGCTTCTAGCGACATTATGTCCTTTGCTCGGCGACTTCCGGACCGCTTCTTGGCAACCGAAAGTTGTTCCCTATACAACCGAAATGGCAGCAATTTCCCTGTTGGCCGCCACATGCCGCTAGCATGACACGGCTACGAGGGCGCGACACTACCTGCATGGTCACCGCAAATAGCGTAGTTTAAACTCCTAAATATTTCTTGCTCCGTGGCCCAGGACCAGGTCTTATTCAACGAGTCTATCAGCTGGAGAAATTCAACAGCAAATTCAATGCCAAATAATACCAAGGATGATTTTTATCTCTCCATCATAACCACAGTCATTCTCAGCTTGTTTTAGTCCATTGCAGGACAAAGGTCTCTCCCAATTATCTCCAGTTTATTCTATCCTGTGCGAGCTGATACCATTTTATCTCCTGCAAACTACTTAACTTCGTCACTCCATCTAACTCTGCCTTGCAGAACCTAAAAAAGTTCTGCAACCACTTTTTACCGTTACCATTTCTTTTCAAGTTCTGCTAACCTTCTTTGACAAGTAACATCGAAAACCACAATGAAAATAAGGGCACGGCAACACATGCTAGTTGAGCAACAAGTTAAGAAATAGTAGCAGCAAACAGCTATTCTAATTTGGAACTTCAGTGGCTTCTGTGCCTTAACAATAATCTCTAAGAGTCATACTGCACCCTGCAGAATATTGCTTTGCAGGCACTGGGAGCTGGTGTATTGTGGTGGACAAACCCAGTGAGTACACTAGTCCAAAACAAGTACCAGCATCTGCATTACAGATGTAAAAGGGCAGCGCCAAATATGCAAACACTGTACGGAGACTTCTTTCATCACTTAGTTTTTGTCTACGCCTGGGTTACCTCGGAAGTGAGTTTGTAAAAGTGCCATAATGGCAATTTCATGCGGCCAAATTTATGTGTACGGACGTTGGCAAAGGCAACAGAGTATGCACACCTTGAGCCATACTTAGTAATTGATTGATTGAATGACTGAACTAACTGTAATGAATGATTATTTTCATTTCATATACTTTTTATCTTCCACCATTACCTCACTATATGCATCCCACGCATGTAATGCTTAATCTATGAACGCTGGTACCTTTTATTATTATTATTATTTTATCATTGATTGATTATTATGAGTGCAGAGAAAGGACCAGTTGAGAAAGAGATGTCGGCTCCAGTACTGAAGATTCTGATTACATTGGTGCTTTGCGGTGGAGGCATGCAGCTGACTTTTAATCCAGTAGAACATTTCATAAATTTACATTCGTCTCGGTATCTCGGCATCTGCTGACAGCTAACGCTTTCGTTAACGCCGTTACTGGTCACTTGTGTGAACAGATGATGAGCAACCAATAAAATCGAAGGAAAATAATACGGCGGCCAAAGCACGTCATGTGGTTTCGTTTTGGAAAGACCTGGCTGTCCTGAAAGCAGATGTATGCCATATATGCTTGCAGCATGGCAGACACATTCCCGCTTTCCCAATAAGCATGCTCGTGTGAAAGTAATCTTGGAGTACACTTTTGCTGGTTGGCAAGTGCATTAAACACAATAGCCAACGCCTCCATGTAATGCGCAGTAATACTTGTATTGGATGAATTTTTTTCTTATTCATAAGGAATTAAAATGGATATAAATTACTTTCATATCAAGTATTCATGAATCCATACAAACTCACAATGCACACTACACGTTTCAAAGCAATCACTACAGCCTCACTGAGAGACATCTTGCACTCGTTTCCAATGTATAGAATTGCTGCAGTGCTGCAGGTATTCTTGCTGCTAGAGAAAAAGCTTTCATGAGCACATTACAGAACTGTTTATACTTGTATAACAAGGTTTTCAGAGGACTCCTTGTAACAAGGAGGGCTAAATCATCAAAACATTCTGGGGAAGACAATGACCTTTTAGAGCGGTCCTCTCGTTACAAATTCCAAAAAAAAAGAAATGCCTGCATGCATGACTTTGACCTTCACGCTCAGCCAAGGTCAACACTTGAAAAGAAACCTTCAGTGAACACTAGTGCAGCATGTTTGCAAAAACGAACAGTAGCTCAAGGTGAGTCTTTTGTGCCCCCACCGCCAGAGCTGCTGGCTGCATTCAAGTTCACTGCTTGTTCGCACCGAGAACACCTAGCAGCATCTGTGTTGTCTTGTGGTGCAATATACTGGCTCCTTTGTTGCGGTGTGTAGTCGAAGTATGTAGACCTCTCATTGCCCTTGCTAAACCCTCTGACACACTATGCACACAATTGTGTACGCCACTTGTTTTTGCTATTTGTATCAACTAGGGGCTAAGAAAGAGTGATATATATCGTACTTTAGATGAATTGAACCTCCTACATAATAAATTTGTCTTCACTTAACTTCATTTTGCAGTGTACTGTTGCATATGATCACTTCGCTGAAGGCACTACTACGTTCAACGAGTCGTTTGACGTTCCGCTTCCTGCTAGCAATGTGAAAAGTAAAATTTTTTTTCGCAAGATGGACATAACCAAAAATGAACTTGCACTATATTTCTAGTCTGAGATTTCATTCTATTTATGCCTAAACAGAGCATCAATTACTTAAGGATAAACAGATATCTAATTACAACTCAATTAGGATTAGTTACTATAACACACATAAATTAACATATTATGACATTATTTTTGTTCCAATACACTACTGAGTGCCTTGAAATATCGTTGTATCCATTTGACACATTTGCAGGCAGTTCTTCATAGGTGGCATCTGAAACGGTTAAATCAAGACATAAAACAAACTAACATCTACATAACCCAGTGTTCTTGTCCTTTTCCAAAGCAAGCAAAACTGAGCTGTTGCTTGACAAACTTGGTTTAACCGTGCTCAACCAAGGCAATATTCTTCCTCTACTTAAAATGTTTTTCCTCTTCTACTTAAAAATAAAACTAAATTTCCAAGAATTCCCAGTAGCTGACGAAATGAGAGGCCAAATGCAATGAGACCTTGAAGTGAACAAAAAGTCTTGTAAATTTTATTGCAAGAGTTGTGCATGCACAACTCTACCAATAAAATTTGGCGAACTATAGTGGCGAACAAACACGCTCTTTGAAAAGTCTCCAAGAGCTAAAGGTATTCAGTGGATTTCACGTCTTGCCGGTTAGCCTCCTGCAAGAATGCCGCCACGAGTGCCGGTCGAGGAAAGAAAGCGAATAGTAGTTATTTCTCGAGGGCCTACCACAGCGCCAGATCTGCAATGTGTTAAGGAGGTCTCGGAGGGCGCGTGTATAACAAATATAAAGTACTCGCTTTTACAAGCGTCGCGAAATGTTGCCTTCTCGGCAGACGTCTCAACTCCTGTTGCTAGGAGACACTGCCAGTTATCGCGAAAGGGCAGAGTTTGGGCCGTGGCTGCTGTGCCGTCAGCTTTACTGGTGGAACCGATCGCTAATTTTGATAATCGGCCCGCGCGCCGGCGTGCAGCAAGCGAGCAAGCAGGCCGGCGAGATAGAATGGCCGCGCATGCGCACTGCGGGACTCTCGACTGCAGGCAACGAGCTGTTAGATGGCGCATGCATGCACACTGCCACGCGATCGCGTGGTCTCCAAACTTATGATCGCGACTGTACCTTTCTTCTTGTCCTCGTCTAATATAGCGCTACAATTTTTAAATAATAATGTATCACCAACTAGCCCCGCAACGTGTTTTGTTAAGATATAACAAACCATATACATATAAGAATAAACAATGGCAGAAATGAAGTGATGTCTTAAAGGGACACTAAAGGCAAATATTAAGTCGACGTTGATTGTTGAAATAGCGGTCCAGAAACCTCGTAGTGCTACTTTTATGCTAAGGAAGTGCTTATTTTGAAATAAAATCATGTTTTAGTGGTTCACATCGCGTTAGCGCACTTCAAATCACCCGCCTTAAAATCAGACTTTCATATGTCACTGCTGCCGTGCCCAACGTTGCCGCCTTTACTGCGCGGCCGCCGACACTAGTAGCAGCAGAGCGAAAGTAGCGGGACCCACAGCAGCAACAATGGCCATCGAAGCCATCGAAGCTTGCCGCAATCGCCGTAATGGATGTGGACGGAGAACTTGACAACGAGACATTGGCTCACGATGCTGGGCTCCAATTCAGCAACTTGAGCACCGGTAAACGCAGTATGCTGCTGAGGGCTCGTAGTGCCGGCGTCGTTGCATGCGGCATTTTGCCGAACTTTCTGTCAGAGCGACTTTCACGAGCGCGCAAAACACACGCGGCAGTACGCGATCCCGAAACTACCACTGAGACACGACCGCGTGAGCGAAGCAGGGCGCCGGGCGAAGCGCAGTTCGGCGAAAACGGAACCTTTGAACCACGCGCGCTGTTCCCCATGGCAACGCCACAGAGGTTCTTTTTTCCATGAATCAAACGGAAATGAACAAACAGCATTTTATTACGTCTTTTGATGCACGGAAGGTTCTTTTTTTTTTGCTGCTAGTTTGAGTACTAGTGATTTATTGTAGGCACACTCTCATACGCCATCGGGATCACTTCGAAAATGTCCCACTCGTGGCGCTCATCATGTGATACATATAGCTTAATTTCTCGGTAAGTAGGGCACTGCTGTTGATAATATTGCCATTTTAGAAGTTGTCATACATTGAGCTTTCACTCTGAAATAAATTATTATTTGCCTTTAGTGTCCCTTTAAACCACAAAGAAAAACAATACACATACGTACAGACAAATTTATACACATAGAAACGCCTAAAGTATTACAAATACTGAGCATTAACAATCCGAAGAAGTGATATTGTATGAAGAAAGAGTATAAACATTATAATAAGCACTAGACGTACAGAGAAGGTAAACTTATATCAAGGTTGGTATTGTACTTTGGAAAAGCTATCGTGCACCGCAAAAGTCGTTATTGCTATCCATGGTTGAATAGTGCAGAGGCTGTCAGCCACGGAAGGACAGAACTGGAACGCGCAATCTTGGAAACAGTGGCAGTAGCAAAATTGTGGACCCAATATGTGGATTCGCATGGCTTCTTTTGTGGCCCTTTTAAGCAAAGAAGCATGTAACACGTGTTGCCATAGCTAACCTGAATCGTCATTCACGTGTATATGCCTTTTGCACGCCTGTGTGCTGTTGAGCTGTGCAAGTGCTACCCGATTGTGATGGTTCATAACAAGCGCTTGTGCTTGCTTGCTACCTATTTTTGTTATATACCTCTTGTATTGCTGGTTTCAGAAACTCCTGGGCACACACGTGTGTTGCCTTGCTGAAGCGACATACCTTCAATAAAAATTCAGATTTGACAGAAGCGCTTGCACTGTGCTGCCTTGTTATTGTATATTGCGCTTCATCATTAATATGGGTCACCAACTGCAAACCAATATATCCTACTGGCAAATTGATAGGTTGAAATTGCACTTTAGTATTTGCAAGGATGTTGAAAATCACGTTGCTGGACATGACTAACTGACACAAACACACACACCAGTCGGTTTTTGTAGGAAGTTGATTTATTGTTCTGTTGTATCATGATGTGATCTCAGTGGATCCTTTGTCCCATTTGCAAACCACATCTCAACGCATGATACTACAAAAATACTGGCAAAGATGTTGGAGTTGATTGTGAGAGTAATAGGTACGAGTCACGTTTGACAAACATGAAGGTAATAACTGGAGTGCGTGCAAACATTCTAATGTGAATGTAACACAGGTTTCAGATTGACATATTCAAGCCAAAAGTTCAGGGGCATAGCCAGACATATTTTGGGAAAAGGGGGGGGGGGGGGGGTCCAACCACCCTTTATGCAGCCTCGCGCATGCCTTTTTATGTGTGCGTGTATATACAGACATACAAAATTGAAAAATTTCTGGAGGGGTTGGAAGTACGAGGAACAACATGCTTGCAACCACCGTCAGAGTGACAAAAAGTTTGATTTTTCTTCTCCCAGTGCAAGCAAGTACTGTAGATCAATAAAAGCAAGTACCACAGAAAATATTTCAATACATAGTTTTCACGGACGTCACAACTGGGGCTTGTGGGATAGGTGGCCGCCATGATGGTGAACTGCTAGCGCGGTGTTATCGTTTGGTGCGTGTGCAGGTCCGATATTTTCGCGTTGTGCGGGTTCAGTAACAGTGCGGCGTCGCAATGCCGATGTGTGCGATGACTGGCTGTAGTGCGAGAAGCACGTCTGCCGCACAGAAAACGGACCTGGAGCCAGGAACCGGGCTCTACCGATTGCCGAAAGTGATAACTCGGCAATGCGACCGCACGAAAGTGTTGTCGGAGGAGCGTCGGCGTCTCTGGCTCGCTCGCATCAACAGAAAGGGCCTCAAGAACCTGGATTACCTCCGTGTATGCGGTCGGCATTTCATCTCAGGTAAGCAAAACAGGATGAAGCGAACACTTTAAAAAATTAACGCCACCGCTTACAATCGCCTGCAACACAGCCGTCGCTGTGTGTGCAGCGGTTTAAACCTCGCAGGAGCTCTCCGGGTCGCGTTCGAGCCCGTTCCGGATCTTCTGCGGCTTAACGGGCACCTTCGACTGCGATCCGCGTACTGCAATCGAGTTAAAATGTCACTGTCTGCACCAAACTGCTGAGTTTAACGTGCTCGATGCGTGTTGTTTGTACCGTGCATTGAAACTGCCGTTCACATCGGGCTACTGATCGCGAGTGCCTTGTGTAATTTTGCGCTGTTCGTAACAGCTTGTAACGAGACAGTTTTCGCGCTGAAGTCGCAATTTCACATGCAACAGCGCGCCAGGTTTTCACTGTTGATGTTTTGTAATTTGCAGGACAGCCAGCGAGTCTAATGGACAACACAAACCCGGATTGGGTGCCGAGCCAACACTTGGGATACAGCAACCGCACAGCACCGGGTGTTAACTCTACTTCTCGGTACAAGCGCGCCAAAAATCGGCTGGCAAAAAAAAAGGTGGCCCCAGCAGCGAACGCAGCTAACATTCAGCCGGCAGAGGTTGACCATCCTTCGCCTGAAATGGTCGATGCAGGCGATCACTTCAGTGAAGAGACGCCTGCTGAATGTTCCAACGAGACCACTTCAGTTACAGGTCTGTTTACTCACAGATACCTCTTGGATCCAGTAAAAAGCAGCACTACTTTTAACTGTATTTGATGCCCCCAAATTGTTTTTGCAGATGCTGCTGTGCAAACAGATGTAACCATGGCGTACATGAACACCTTGGAGGAGGACGGCAAGAGGCTTGCGTTCGAGCTGCAGGAAGTCAAGAAGCAAAAAATGAAACTTGAAGTGACAGAGGCTTCACTTCGAGGTGACCCCGGCAAAGTTGTGTTTTACACAGGCTTGCCTACTTTTGCTAGGCTCCTTGCCATCTTTCAGATTGTAGAGACTGTTGTGAAACACACGCAGCAAAATGGCCTCTGCAAATTTCAGGAGTTCATTGTGTTCCTGATGAAACTAAAGTGCAATTTTCCACTGCAAGACCTAGGTTACAGGTTTGGCGTATCCGATTCTACAGTGAGCCGAATTTTTGAGAAGTGGCTAAATGCTGCCTTCTGGAGGTTGAAATCGCACATTTTTTGGCCGTCCAGGCATTTTATTCAAAAGACCATGCCGCAAGCTTTCGTAGACTCGTTCGGCACTAAAGTTGCGGTGATTATAGATTGCTTCGAGATCAAAATTGAGCGGCCTTCTTCCCTAGAGCCACGTGGTGAGACTTGGTCTCAGTATAAGAGCAGCAACACAGCCAAATATTTGATAGGAATCAGTCCTCAGGGTTTTATAACCTATATTTCGGAGGGGTGGGGTGGCAGATGCAGTGACAAGCACATTACAGAGAACTGTGGTATACTTGACTTGTTGACGCAGGGTGATGTTGTGTTGGCAGATCGTGGATTTGACATTGCAGACACACTTGGTCTCTACTGTGCACGTTTGCATGTACCTGCCTTCACAAAAGGTAGAAATCAGCTCACAGCTCTGGAGATTCATAACACTAGAAAGCTTGCTAGTGTACGCATCCATGTTGAGCGGGTAATTGGCCTTGTGCGAAACAAATACATCATCATGAAGGCTGTACAGCCAATTAATTTTATTGCATGTAGGCAGGATGATCCCGTCCCGCCGCTGGACAAAATAGTCACAGTTTGTTGTGCTTTTTGTAACATCTGCCCATCTGTAGTCCCAGGAAATGAGAACGAACCTGCAGAAACGCTTTCCTGTTCCAATTAGTGATTGATCAGACTTGTCATCACGGAATAAGATTGAACAAAATTCTGCAGCAATCTACATGAAGGAAATCATTAATGGATGAATAGAAATTGTGCTGCATGTAAATTGCCAAAAAGGAAACTCAAGGTTTCTCCAAAAGTAGAACTTTGCAGTTGAGCAACAATTAGCCATGCAGACGACATGTTTCGGCAGAATTTTTCTTAAGTTTATTTCAATATTCTTGCCTTCTATCCAGAGTTTCTTTTTTGAAAGTTGAGATAGCCCGTTTGATGTCTACATATATTGTGTTGTTTCATGGTCTAGCATGTATGCTAAATACACTTTTCTTTTTCTCCTCTGGAGACTGAGTAGAATGGAGAGTGAAATATTTTGCACACTGACTGAAACCTGTGATCTCTGCCCTTTTGCTTTGTGGATTTACACATTGTCTTTTAAGTTTATTTCAGTGTTCTTGCCTTTCGAGCTTTTCTTTGTCTTGAATGTAGTCCAGTTGATTTATGTATATATTGTGCTTTTATGTGCCCTTGCATATAAACAAGACTTTTTTTCACTTGCGTCTGCATATAATGGTAATACACAGTGATTGCAATTTAGTTGTTAGTTTTGATAAGGCCTTGCTGCTAAAAATATTAGTCTAAGATTGCGATAAGAGTGTACCGAAATAGTAAGGTGTGCTTGCATTTTGGGTGTCTATATTAATATGTTCTTTACTGTAATGTTGATATTGCAGTCGTGATTTGTGAATGTCTGCTTCCTCTGTGTCAACAATACAGACCAATGTTCAGGTGCGGCTGCAAAATAATGACAACCACAGTAATTAAATGGGTCAAAGTCACATTACAGCAGCTAGAGATAGGTATGCTGTTGCCAGAATATGCCTCGGAAGCAGGCAAATGTGTTCATTGTGAAGCATCCGTCACATGTTCATAAACTGCATGTCAAAGTGTTTTATTTACACAGTGTGATGCAGCAAGACAAATATGGACACATTTGTTCATAGACTGAGCTAAATAAATCTATTACAGTAGTGGGCCGTGTACGTTATTTCATAAAATTCGCCTGCAGTTGTGGCATCATGCTGTTACATTGCTAAGCTCAATGGCATGGAATCGAATCCTGGCTAGCCTTGGCCACATTAGATGAGGATAACATTCAAAAAGCCTGTGTACCGTACTTAGTGGGGCAAGGTAAAGACCATTAAGTTGTGAAAATTAATGCACAGTGCCATGTTACAGCACGGTCTATATCTTATTTGGGCAATAAGGCCTCAGAATTGAAACATGATAAGAAGGCGTATTCTTTGATGAATGGCGTAAAATCGCTTAAAGCACAAATGGAAAGTTCTAATGACTAGAACGAAATCACAACAACTCAATGTGCATGAAGGCTGATACCTAATAACATCTCGGGATGCACATGATTTAAAAGGAATACACACAAATAAAAAATTTCTTTAAATGAAAGATTATACAGCAATGACTAAAGCACCCAATTTACACAAGCGCATGAGATTATTGCTATGCAAAAGAGAAACAACCGTGCCACAAAAAAACAAACATGGTATAATACAGCACTTGTTACCATGCTTAGTGGGGCAAGTTAAAGACCATCAAGTTGTGAAATTAATGCACAGTACCATGTTACAGCACGGTCCATATCTTATTTGGGCAATAAGGCCTCAGAATAGAAACATGATAAGAAGGCGTATTCTTTGATGAATGGCGTAAAATCACTTAAAGCACAAATGGAAAGTTCTAATGACTAGAACGAAATCACAACAACTCAATGTGCATGAAGGCTGATACCTAATAACATCTCGGGATGCACATGATTTAAAAGGAATACACACAAATAAAAAATTTCTTTAAATGAAAGATTATACAGCAATGACTAAAGCACCCAATTTACACAAGCGCATGAGATTATTGCTATGCAAAAGAGAAACAACCGTGCCGCAAAAAAACAAACAAACATGGTATAATACAGCAGTTGTTACCATGCTTAGTGGGGCAAGTTAAAGACCATCAAGTTGTGAAATTAATGCACAGTGCCATGTTACAGCACGGTCCATATCTTATTTGGGCAATAAGGCCTCAGAATTGAAACATGATAAGAAGGCGTATTCTTTGATGAATGGCGTAAAATCACTTAAAGCACAAATGGAAAGTTCTAATGACTAGAACGAAATCACGACAACTCAATGTGCATGAAGGCTGATACCTAATAACATCTCGGGATGCCCATGATTTAAAAGGAATACACACACATAAAAAAATTCTTTAAATGAAAGATTATACAGCAATGACTAAAGCACCCAATTTACACAAGCGCATGAGATTACTGCTATGCAAAAGAGAAACAACCGTGCCGCAAAAAAACAAACAAACATGGTATAATACAGCAGTTGTTACCATGCTTAGTGGGGCAAGTTAAAGACCATCAAGTTGTGAAATTAATGCACAGTGCCACATTACAGCACGGTCCATATCTTATTTGGGCAGTAAGACCTGTTGACTGCTGTCTGATCTGGTACAATCCCGACAAAACCACTGCTTTTGCTTGGGTGCCCGCCTTATTCCAATACAGCTATAGTGAAACCAGCCATACTTACAGTTGTTGCCATCGCAGGCAAGCATTTTTCCTTGCTCTGGTCCTTGACAGTAGCAAAAAGTGTCTGCACTAGCTGAAGAATTTGCGCTCTTCTTTTTCGTAAAATATTCTGCAAATAGCTCAGGCAAGACTGCCTTACTAAAGAAGTCTGATGCTGTTACATTGATGGTCTCAAAAAACACCTTGTCCCGCAGTATTCTTTCAACATACATACTCTGTGGGGTCCACACAACAAAATCGCAGTATGGAAGATTGCACACCGCCAACTGTGTTTGAACTTGAAAAAAGTAGCTATGGCTATGCTTCAACTGCAACTTCCCATTCACTACCTCTAGGCAAAAGTCGTCATTGTTTAAGGCTGCTTGTTCTACCGTGGTATTAGCTGCTGAATGGGGACATTTAACTTCAACGAGTCCCCTCCCACAACATGTGCACATTACCGAACTGTCGGGACTGGCTGCTAAGTATGGGAATTCGGAGCTCAAGAAAACACCAGTCTTGTTGTGAGAAAAATTGGTGTGGCTACTATTCATTTTATCTGCATATTGTGCAATAGCATCTGATTCGTGATCAATACCCCACAATGTGGCTGCTGTACTAAATTGATGTAGTTCGGGATAACATATCCTTTTCAGCAAGCTCACTGAAGGCTGAGTTATGCTTGTTTTACATACGCTCTTCATCACAGAAGCTGTAATCCGTCCAGCACGATATTTAAACCATGCTGGACACCTGAATTGCTGCCTCGTCACCGCTTCCACATGATGCACCATTTCTTCAGTGATGGCCAGTTCAGGAAGTACATTTTTGGCACGTTCGAGGAGTTCTGGCAAGTTCTCTGACTTAGCTTCATTACACAACAGCTGTCGTAGGTTGGGAGGCTTGTTGGTTTTGGGGGCTACAAATCTGTCGCTGTATTCTGGCAGGACCATGAATATTGCTGGTGGGGCACCTCCGTCATCGATGCTTGCATAAAATGACTTAAGTTCTTCCTCTGTTGGAGGAGGCAAAGCTGATGCTTGCGTAACAGCTGGCTGCTGCTCCTCAAGTGGTATCTTGGGAATGGAATCCATGCGAGTTTTCTTTCTCTTTGAAGACGCAAAGTCTATTTCTTTGAGTCGCTTGTACTCTGTGCCTGAGCGATGTGCGGGGAGCCAAACATTTGCCTTTTGTGTGCATGTCCTCGACTCCCTGATGCGCACAGCTGTCTCCATTGCGAAAAGTGTTGCGCCGATGTGGGAACATGCTTCACCTGCACCTGCCATGCAGGTACAATGCGCTGTACATATGCTCCCATCACTGTCGACCAACACCCAAGGCTTGAGTGGAGCTTCTCGCAGCCGCTGGGAGTGGGCGACCTGAAGTAAAAAAGATTCATCCTAGCTTAGAAGAATGAATGCAACCGTACATCTGTCGTGCTTCTTAAAACATGTACACAGCCCACATGTATATTAAACGACTACCGAAACAGGGACATATGCTCATTTTAAAACGATGTCCAGCACCTTGTTGCTCAACACCCTAAAGCTGTCGATTTCATAGTGAAAAAACCACTGAAATGCTATCGCAGTGGGCTCTACATATTACGCTTACACTTAACGAGTCTCAGAAAGCTGTATATAGGCATACGAATAACAAAACACGGTATTTTGCGTCGTAAGCAACGGCCGGCGGCGTGAAGAACTTTGAGCACTGAAGCAGCGCACGGTGCAGTAATGAACGGCCAAAGAATGAGTTCGTACGAGTGAGTACCGTGTTAATTACGTTATTACAGTGGTAATGCTTTACGAATATATTTTAGAAATAATCATAACCTTACCTCGCTCAACACGATGACGCGCTTGGAGGGTAGCCGCATTGCTGTCACGCCGCTCACACGGCCACTGGTGAAGTAGTTGTGAGCCTCAAGTGACTTGTAAGCTTTCATTTCGGTGAGCGATACGTGGTTCGTCGACAGCACCAAATAGTTCACTATGTCGGCATGCGTCGTAACCGGTAGTACCTCCACGTCCGTCGTCGTGTCAGTACCGGCGCACAACGTGTAGGGGTCAACTCCATCGCACATGCTGACCTTCGCTTCGTAACGTGCACGCGTCGGACCCACCAGCTCGGCAAAATATGACGGGCAGAATTCCTTCCGCCTGACAGGCGCCATCATTCAATCACTCGATAGCCGACAGACTGCAGGAAGACAGCGATGAACACTCGTGCGCACGCTTGGGCATGCTCGCGCGCCTTTGTCGCTGTTCTCCAACATGGCGGATACCGCCAGCAGACGACGGTGTGACGTCACATGAAAACTATGTATAAAAAAAGTATTGTTTTCTCTGCATATTGACTGCGAATATACAGAGAAATATACAGTGAATTTTCACTTCACATCTCAAAAAGAAAACCTGCAGCATTGCACACGTATATATACGGTACTTAACAGGTGCACTACCAAATAGCTCAAGCAGTGATCGTAATCACTTTTTGAGAAAGAAAAACAAACAGAAAAACGATCACAATATTCTTTTTAAGTGAAAAGTGATGGCTCCAAAGGTGCCTCCAAACCTCTAATCATCATATACAGCCCTTTGTTTATTATTTTTGTTAATTACAATTTCATCAATTTCAAACTGGCAGGCACCCCTGTAAAACACGAATGAATGAGCTGTTGATGTACAGTAAAAGCTCGTTAATTCGACTCTCGTTAATTCGGAAAATCGGTTAATTCGGACACGTCATCTGGTCCCTGTAAATATACGCATCACTCTATGGGACTGGTCGCTCGTTATTTCGGACAGATTTGACCGCAAATCGGATAATTCGGCGACTTTCGGGCCGCTGGCGAGGCTCGAAAACGAAAAAAGAACAATTCGGAACAAAAGCCAAGCTCAAACGCAGCATCGCCATGGACATCAATTATCGACTTGGCTTGGATTGAGACTGGCCGAACGCCTTTTTTTCGCGTGTGGGTTTTGTTGCTTTGTTCCCGTTGGTGTGCTGCATCGCTGATCGCCGATTTATCGAGGAACGTTTTAGTACGGCTCCTTTAGCTTGATCGTTGCTGGTGCTTTTGCGCCGACTTCTCGTGTGACCGCACTCTCCGCCGATGGCAACGCCGGCGAAGTGGCGTAAGTACGAGGCCAAGGACTTCACCACCAAAGTAGAAATTTTGCGTGCACCGAATAATGGGCTCTCCCGACAAGAAGTGATGAAGAGTGATGAAAGGGGATCCTTGTATCGGCGGCAAAAGAAGCAAGGAACGAGTAACCGTACTTTTAGCCGCCAACGTGACGGGTACAGAGCGCTTGCCGCTTCTCGTTATCGGAAAGGTTCAAAAGCCACTCTGCTTTAAGAACATCAACAATCTTCCCGTGGATTACCGTGCCAACCGAAAAGCGTGGATGACGGGTGAAATTTTTGCGGACACTGCAGACAGCATGCGAGCTGCTGAGCACCTTGAAGGGCTCAGAAAAATTGTGTCCGCGCGAATATCTGCTCGAAAACGGACAAGCATCCGCGATTACTTTAAGTAAAGGTATGTTGAAAAAACTCGTGTACAGTAGACTCCTGTTAAACGAAAGCTGAAGGGACCAGGAAAATATGTTTCATTTAACAGGAGTTTCGTTTACTGAGAGATGAAAAGGGGTGCAGAATTCAAGCACAAAACCAATCATATTAGAGGCAGTTGTTTCATTTAAGCAGCAATTTCATTTAAGAGATTTTCGTTTATTGAGAGTCTACTGTATTTATTGTGTTTATTTCGACCATTCGATAATTCGGACATTCGGTTAATTCGGACATTTTTTCCGGTCCCTAGAAATCCGAATTAACGAGCTTTTACTGTAATGCACTCTCCAATATGTTTCTCCAGCAAGGCCATCATGGCTTCTGTACATTAAAAATGCCATTGATTACACCCAGAAGCAGTGGTTCCATGGAATGATGTGAACAGACTTCGAGGCAACTGATTACATCAGCACTTGCATGCCTTTACGCTTTGCCAGAGTTCTTTACCCTCTTGGGTCGTCCTTCTATGGATCCTGGAAAGCAAAAACACAGAACACCATTAACTGTGCACTTAGCATTGAAAGAAGGGTACTAGAAATGCGCATATATTTAAAGCTTTCAAATAATGAGTTCAGTACTGACATGTTCACTTATGTTTCTTTTTCCTGTGATTGTGTTGCACTGGCTAAAGCACGCCGGTGGCTTCAGGTATCTGATGTTTCACCTCTGTCATCCCTGCATCCACCATTACCAATGGTGCTTTTTACTGCATGTTGTACCTGCAGGGTGCATGTAGCTTTGCCTTTTATACCTTCACTTATTTGTCAAGTGTATTCACAAGTTTAGGACGAGGCCGGAGACTGTCAGGACAGTGATGAAGAGGCCAATGAGTCTCGGCACTGGGAAGGGTGGGTCGGGGAGTCGTGGAGTAGTGATAAAGAGGCCGTGGAGTCCCAGGATGTCAAAGAGGAAGTCATTAAGGAGGATTGAGATGAGGAAAATGAAAACGGGAAAGAAGCAGCTGACGGCGACACCGAGGATAAAGATGAGCACAGGCAGGAGGAAGGTGTCAGCAGTGGGAACCCCGCAGATATGAAATGTGACCTGAACGAGGACAACGAGAAGAATGGAGGTGAGGAAGAGAACGAGGCGGGCAGTGAGGAGAAGGACGGACGTGTCGACGGAAGTGGGCTGGCCGAAGGAGAAGACAATGAAGACAATGATTTGTTAAACTAAATTTTCGTCATGAAGCGAAATGAGAATGGAGAGTGGCACATCAAGGACGTGTGGGTTATCAGCGAGACGAGCGAGAAGCAAGCGCAGGAGGACACTGAAAGTGATGGGACTGGAACAACTGAAGCCACTAAGGGCCACTGCTTCGACTACATCCTCCAGGTGACTCAGGATTCGCCCAGGGCTTCTGGAAGGTGCCAGACGTGGCACGAATCTCGAGCAAACCCTGTCAAGGCCGCCATGTGCAACGGCAATGATAGCGACCGGGAACAGCGGAAACGGCCAGCAGAGGATGACACGAGCAACCAGAGAGAGGCTGAGGGACACTCTGGCAAAGATGATGCCAAGGATGTAGCCACAGTGGAGTCCGCAATGGAGTGCTCGACATGTGTGAGTTGGCGGTATGTGCCTCATGAAGGCCAAGGCTAGTGGGACACGAAATCCATCGCTTCCAGAAGTGCACAGCTGAACTCAATCCTGTGCCCACCCATCTTCCGAGTGGGACGGGATAGTGTGGGAGAGCAGGTGGCGGCCAGGGAAACGGAGAACAAGAAGAACGAAGCCTGGGGCACACTCGGGCTTGGCGCACTCGCGCTCGGCGGAACGATGAGGAGTCGGGCCTGGAGCTTGGCCATTAAAGGTGTTTCGTCATCTGGCTGCGCCCGGTGCCTTGCTCCCCTACCACAATGCTCTCGCACTGGAGGCGACAGATGTGCGGCATAGCTTCCTGAAATGCACGAGCAGAAATTAAACCTAGATGTGTGTCAAAAGATTATGGCAGTTTCGCACTAGTGGTGCCAAGCCTGAAGGAACAGCGGAGCTGGGTGGCCTTTCTTGTTTCTCTTTATTTCTTTCTTTCTCATTTGCTCTGCTGTCGTATCTGTTTCTTTATATTTCTTTCTTTCTCTATCTATGTCTTTCTCTTTCTCACTCTATCTTTATTTCTTTTTTTCTTTTCTTTTCCTCTCTCTTTTTTCATTTCTCTTTACTCCTCTCTTTCTGTCTTGCACTCAGTTTTTCTATCTCTTTTTCGTGTCTGTTTCTTTCTATCTTTTTATGTCTTTATTCCTTATTTCTCTCTATTTTCCTCTTTGTTTCTATTGCTTTCTCTCTCTCTTTCTCACGTGTTTCACGTGCTCTACGTCGCCGAGCAGAGTTTTCATTTAACGCTCACACCTGCTGTACATGGTAGTAAGGCTTGCTCAATTCCTGTGGCGAATACCAACCTGTGGAGTTTTGCACAAGTTACTGATAGCTTAACCCTTTGAGGGTCAAATATGTACATTGCCTGTATGTTTAAAACGCGCACCTTTTTTGATCATTTCTCTAGCTTGGCATGTGCTGCCACACTGTGGGAATACGTGGAATTGTTTTTCTTGCGCCAATGTCTCTCCGGCTTTTTTTTATTCTTTACTACTGCGGTGCGCCTGCTAGTTTCGGTTTCGTCCATCGGCCAGTTCCCGCTTGTAGCGCCCGCAACACTGATCGCTTTCTTGTTTAGAATCTTTCAAAAGCTGACCGATTTTTTACTCTCTCGTTTATTGCTCTCCGGTAAGCAATTACGCCTGTTTCCGTGCAGGCATTGACTGACACAAACGATGCCGCTGTGGTTGCGTTTCCTGTTTCGGGGACTCATTAAAACCTCCTCAGTCTCGTTGGCGATAAGACGAATGATTATTATAGGTTTCGAACTTGTTTTTGCTTTCCGGACACGCTCACAACTACAGTTTTCTTCAGTGCGCTCCCCCACACCGTTTGCTTGTACTACAGAAGTGCGTGCCGATTTCTCAGCCACAGGTGAGTCTAGCAGCAATTCCTCCGAATCGCCGCTCGACTGCCGAATCAGAATCTGATTCAGTAAATGTCAGCCCATCATACGAGGAGTTACTTACGAGTTAAGACTCAGATGTTGATGAGTGAACGACATTTAAAAAGCTGAAAACTCAGATGAGCACTAACGCTTACTTTAAAACCAAGTTAAAATATCTTAAAAGCAACGCTCATCACTAGGATTGTGCGAATATTCGAGCACTTCGAATATTCGAACGAATATTACAGTATTCGAATTCGCTTCGAAACGAATTTAAATTCTAGGAAACTTGGAAGTATTCGAGATGAACGAATAGACATATATAAACCTCACGTAACCCCCTGTAAAGGTGGTTTCACTGCAGCGGAGGTGTGCTATACCGTGAATACACCTTTCCAGGAGAAATCCGCACTGCCGCGAAGCCCCACTTCAAGGTTAAAGGAACATACAGTAAAACCTCGTTAATTCAAAGTCACTAGGACTGTGAAAGATCTAATTAAGCAGGTTTTCGAATTAACCAAACATATAAAAAGCGGGATGCAAGGAACTTTGAATTACTGGAAGTAATCAGAGGTGGTCATGTGCTGTGCCTGCTAGTGTGCGACTGCGACTACAAAGGTTATGTTTTCCAGCAGTACCTGGCCCCAATTTTGCCGCTGAACCGGAGAAACGGCGGGCCTCGCTGCTGCCAGCGCAAGAAAAAAAAAGAAAAAGAGGGAAAAAAACGGCCTCGTGGTCAATTGAAATGCGCGCCTGCGGAAAAAAAAGACATGCTTCGCTGCAGCACAGTGGTGACACGCGGGCAGCGTGTCACCCGCTCCTCGCAGCGTCAGCGCGTCATGATGCGACCGTTCGCCCATTCTTTCTGTTAAAAAAAATAATTTAATAATGACCAGTGTGACGGAATTCGCGATGTGTTCTGGGTGGAAAAGATGATCATTGAAGTTTTCAAAGTAGGCGTTGCAGGCAAGTACTCCGCCAGCAGTGCAAGTGCGCAAATTGCCGGAACAACCGTCAATCGGAGGTTCGCATACATCACGAATTCCGTCAGACCGCCCTTTATTAATTTCTCTATTTTCCCAGAAAGAATGGGTAAATCATGACGCGCTGACGTTGAGAGAAGCCTGCGTCATGCTGCCCACGTGTCACTGCTGTGTTGCAGTGAAGCATGTCTTTTCTGCAGGTGCACATTTCAGCTGACCATGAGACCGCCTTTTGTTTTGTTTTTCTTGCGCTGGCAGCAGCGAGTCTGAGATGCTTCACTCGTCACCCATTAGCATAGGTCGGCAAACTCACTCATGAGTCGACTCACTCAGACTCACTCAGACTCATATCGAGACGTGAGTCTGAGTCTGAGTGAGTCCGGCCGGGTGAGTGAAGTTTTTGTGAGTCTGAGTCCGAGTGAGTTCGGTTGGGAAAAATTTTGGTGAGTCTGAGTCTGAGTGAATCCGGTTGAAGAAAATTTTGGTGAGTCTGAGTCCGAGTGAGCACTGAGGGCAAAATATCTTGCATGAGTGAGCCTGAGTGAGCTCCACATTTTTGCCGACCTATGGTCCTATCTACTCTACTTCAGCATTCCTTATGTCAGCTCAGGTTTACACTCACGTATAGTCCCACATACTTCAATGCGCTACTGTTCATACGTCAGCTCAATATTTTTTGATCAGAGGCGTGAGTTCAGAAGGGGGGGGGGAGGAAGTGCCTTGACCTCCCCCCGCAAACTTTTTCACGGGAAGTTACTGATAAAAATATCTCGTGTGAGTCATCTCTTTAAATAAAAAGGTCCTTACTGAACTGCAAACTCAGATAACTCGTATTTGAAGGTACGAGATCAAAAGATGCTAAGTAGCGCACCGATTATGCGAGATATTGGCATTAAAGGGCATTGACATTATGGTAGAAAAAGGCTAACTATAAGCTAACGGACTCATGAGTCGACTCACTCAGACTCAGATCGAGCCGTGAGTCTGAGTCTGAGTGAGTTCGAGTGAATTATATTTTGGCGAGTCTGAGCCCGAGTGAGTCCGGTAAAGAAAAATTATAGTGAGTCTGAGTCCGAGTGAGTCCGGATGAGGAAAAGTTTGGTGAGTCTGAGTCCGAGAGAGCTCTAAGGGTAAGATATGTTTCGTGAGTGAGTCTGAGTGAACTCCACATTTTTTGCCGACCTATGCCCATTAGTATCGCTACATTGCATTTCCGTGTGGCTCCTAAGGGCCATCGTTTCTGCGGATTTGCAGCTAAGTCGGGATCGGGAATCGGCACATGGCACCAAAAGTTTTTGAATTAACCGGGCTGGTACTGACCGCCACTTCAAATTATCCACTCAAATGTACACTGCAAAATACGGGGCCGCAGAAATTCTTCTGATTATGCGGGATTTCGAAATAACCGAGTTAGAGTAGATGAGGTTTTACTGTATTACCCTCACATCGATTGATCATTTTTTAAGTTTAAAAGCTTGTTATACCGGCTTATACGCTATAAGTATAGTAAATTTTAAAACATAACATATTTTACAGGTTATCACTTGCGTTCTACCGAAAGTCAAATCCTGCTACTACTCAATGTTGCTTCCACTTCCCTTTGAACCAAAGAATGACATATGCATATGCCTTGTTTTAACTTTAAAAATATTGCGCTGGTTAGTTGGGTCATGACAAATACGCTCATTTTTCTTTATAATATGTGATATAAACTATTCGAATTCGCTTCGACCAAATCCCTATTCGCTTCGAATTCGCTTCGGACCTAAAATTTACTATTCGCACAAGTCTGCTCATGACACATAATCGGTCAGAAAACCGATTATATAGAATATTTTCAGCTCCAAAGACGACTTCCTAGTGGCCCATGGTCACCAAAGGCCATGTTGCTCACCGCGAGAAGAACTCCACATGGCAACAACGGTCGTTTTCCAGATCGGCCCCTAGATTTTAGTTCTTCTGGAGCTCAATATTGATATGTTTCTCTAACACTGACACCAAATCCACTTCAGAAATGACCCATATATGAGATATGGGGAAAGGCCTCATTTCAAACGGCAATGTTAGATAACATTTCGCTCAACCCCAGCCCCCGCTCCAACCTTCTGTCCCAGCAGTCCCAGGACTAAATTTCATGACTGTGGCCCACTAGCTAAGTTTGAGACCCCTGATATGCAGAGTATATGCCAGCGGTATACAGGCGCCGGCAAAAACCTGCTTTTCTGATAAAGACTTCCTCTCTCTCTTTGTATTGTAGACACTAGCTGAGACAAACAGAGAGAATCAACATTGGCAGTGAAGCCCACCTTCTGGTAGCTTTGCAATGCAATATTCACGTATTTTCTCGCGTATAACCCACACAATTTTTTAGGAACTTGGAGCTAACATCAACATAGAAAACGCAAATTCTGGTCAGCAAAGGCAACTTCACAGCAGAGCTTCACAGCTATGCAAAAAAGTTAGCTTCGCAGCTATATGGGGGGGGCCACTTTTAGAACATTTTTCGTGGATCGTTGTTGAGGGTACGGGTTATGCATGAGAAAATGCGGTACTTTCTTTTGGCTCTTCTAATTATGAACCAGTCTGAAAAGGTCTTGCCATAAAATGCTACCTGGATAGCATTTTACACGGTACCGTATGTTACCGACATTTGCGGTGGGCCCCGCTGAGGGAGCCCTCTAACATCCACAGGGTTTGACTAAGAGAAACGACTCACGGCGGGTTTCGCAGATCCTGTTTGATAGGTGTCGGCGTACGGCACTGAGTCTTCGCGCTGCGAGTGGATCCTTGCCAACATAGATACGAAAGAGATCTGCACAGAAGGGGCAAAGGAACAGGCAATCACTACAATTTAATGTTATCACTAACTAGAAGAAGCTGCCAATCTCAACACCACACAACAGAGAAGCAATGTCTAGTGAGATGGTTAAAATGGAGGAGCTTAAAGGACTCCGAAGAAGAATGCAGTTAAACCTCTACGTCAGTGGTTCTTAAATGGGGTTCCGTAAACTCCATCGGGGGTACCCAGACCCCATTTAAATAAAAGCCACATACTTCAAGCAGCATGCTGTGTTGTGAACCCCCCTCCCTTTTTTTTACTGCAAGGGTGTCCCTCATCTATTCCACCGGTCCACAAGGGGTTCCAAAATACATGGCTGAGAACCACTGCTCTATGGAGTAAGTTGTTCTGCATCCATTTTCATTTTCCTTTATTTCTCATAATTACACTGTTTCAATTAAAAAGTACAATCAATACACCCCATGCTTTCTTTGGCCGGGCGTTTCCAGATCAGAACGAACACGAGGTCCCGGTCACCATCCCCAACTTTGATGAAGTTTACGGTAGGTGCATGTATTAGACCCAGAACACTGGTTTAGAAGTTATTTTGAAAAAAAAAAATTGTTCATCTAAAAAAAATATACATAAATTTTGGCTGCAGAAAACATTTTTCCGCCAATTTCACAATTTTTGAACTTTGAGCACACCTAGGACAAAAACGATGCAATTCTTGGCCACAGTATTTCTTCCCGTCAAAGATAAAGTGAAATACAATTTTATGAGTACTATATTATTTCTCTTACCTGTCTAAGGACTTTGGAGAAAAAGATCACAAACATAGCAAACCGCACAAAGAAGGCAACAAACAATTATTCCAGTCAGTTACAGTTTGAGGGAAAAAAGAAAATTTGAATAAATCTGTTCGCGTAAAATATGGTGTCATTGACTTAGGATGATGGTGGCGAGTATGTCTTGAGGTTGAAGATGAAAGATAGGGTGAAGGGTTAATTGCTAGTTTCCGATTCCAAAGAAGGTAAAGCAATTCTAAACGTGCGGTTTTCCCTTCTTAGTGCAAGGCATGGAATGCTGTTAGCCTGCATTAGTTCAGTGGGTGAGTCATACAGAGAAAGTTTTGAATAAATAAGCCTTAGAGCTTTTCTTTGTGCATTTTCGAGACAGGTAATGTTGGCTTTAATGCTGAAGGCAAAGCATCAGACATGTTCTGTGGCTGTTATTTAGATAAATTGTTTGTTTTCATGCTGCTAGGACGGTGCCTAGTCATAAAAGTGGTTTGATCTCAACTGAGCCGATGGCGCCACAACATTAGCGCCAGTAGAGTCACTGAGTGGCGGTGATTAATGGACGATGCGAAAAGCCCTGAATGCCTAAAAATTGTTTACTGTGCCAGTAATTTGCTGTTTCGCTTAAGAGTGGTACGTGATAGCCGCTGAAAGTGCGTCAACTGAATTTCCAGAGCGCTATAGGTCAAAGATCCAGTATTTTCCGAAAGAAGCAAGGTTAGTAGCACTAAACGTGTTTGGTGCGGTCAAAAAATAACTCGGCGAAAATGCCAGTATGAACGCTGCTCTCAAAAGAACCGCGTTACTCACAAACACCAGCGAACGCTCCCTATACAAGTGGGTTCCTCAACATCAAAGAAATGGCGAGGTGGCGTTCCCGAAGTGGTTTTGCATGGCAGCCGACAAAGCAGGTGAGCCGATGCCAAATAGACGCCGAGCCGACGACGTGACACAAATGAACACGTCTTGAGGTGCTTTCGTCTTTCCTATCGGCTAACAAACCCTTCCACAGTGCTGCAAAGTACTACTGAGATGGAGTATAGAAACAGGCTCGAACAGGCTGCAGACCGAACAACTCATTGACAAGCTGTTGAGATCGAACTGGCGTGGCACTTAAGTTTGACCATTCTCTGCCAGGGAGAAATAAAAGGCACCTACATATTTCAAGCTGCATGTTGTGTTATTCATCACCCCCCCACTCCCCATCCTTTTGTCTCCCTACAAGGGGTCCCTTATCACTTCCACCAGACCACAAGGAGTCCCTGAAACATCCATGGCTGAGAACCACTAGGGTAGACTTAAGACAGCTTCGCTCTAAAAAAAATTAGTAAGAAGCACTCGCAGTCACTTGGATTTTTTTTTTCAGGTGCCCCATCCATGAAACTAGAAGGGATAGCAAACACACCTCTCAGATTGCAGTAAATAAGGCAAGTAAAGGCATTATCACACCTTTCAAGGAGTCAAGCTTCTCGGGCGTGAGCGGTGGCCTTGCTTCTGGCCACGTGCCTTCAGGCGTGCGCAACTTGGAAGCCGTGCCGGTGACGCTGTGCTCCGACAGCTCTTTGGTCGTCCAAAAGAGAGAAGCAGCCATGGAGCAAAACCTCACGTCCGTAGGAGAACGGAACAGTTCATCCCAGTCTCGCTTCTTGATCCATTTATCTCCGCCTGCATAGACCTACAGAGAAACATGAAAGAGCATGTGAAGTGCTGTATGAAATGATGGTAAAGTGACTTCAGTATATATGGAGTGCCAGGCATGTTTATGAATGGAGTAGAGAGGATGAGCACACGTTGATGAACTCAACTTCGGCTAATGGTTGACGAACTCAACTTTGGCTCAGTGACCCAGTTTGAAGCTCTCAAATACTTGTGCTATTTGGGGCTAAAGATGTAGAGTAAGGACAGAAGGAGTGATGATGGAAACACTTGGCACTAACCCACTTAGACCCACGTATGTCCTGTTACCTCCTTCAGCCTCACCTGCATCGTTTACTGCATGTAATGAATCAACAAGTCTCAATGTGTCACGGTCACAATCAAGTTCATGAATGTCACCGGTGTCCAATTTCTGCAAAGGCATTGCCGCTGAGTCCCGTGCCTATCACTTGAAGAGAGCGGCTTCTGAGGACCACATTTAGGCACCAGCTATGCATTGCGATGACTGTCAGCAAGGTGGTTCGGTTCTGGGGCTTTACCATCCAGAACCGCAGTATTCGAAGTGCATTTACACTCAAACCTCATTATATAACAAAGTCGTATCTGACACGAAAGTGTGTTCGTTATATCCAAAAATTCGTTATAAAGGTATATTTGTAACACTGTATAGTATATGACAAAACTATTCTTCATTTACTTCGTTATAACCGATAATTCGTTATATCCATGCTCATTATATCAAGGTTTCAGTGTACAGTAAAAGCTCGTTAATTCGACGCTCGTTAATTCGGAAAATCGGTTAATTTGGACACGTCATCTGGTCCCTGTAAATATACGCATCACTCTAAGAGACTGGGCGCTCGTTATTTCGGACAGATTTGACCGCAAATTGGATAATTCGGCGACTTTCGGGCGCTGGCAAGGCTCGAAAACGAAAAAAGAACAATTCGGAACAAAAGTGAAGCTCAAAACGCAGCATCGCCATGGACATCAATTATCGACTTGGCTTGGATGAGACTGGTTGAAACGCCTTTCATTGCGTGTGGGTTTTGTTGCTTTGTTCCCTCCCGTTGGTGTGCTGCATCGTTGATCGCCGATTTATCGAGGAACGTTTCAGGTACGGCTCCTTTAGCTTGATCGTTGCTGGTGCTTTTGTGCTGACTTCTCGTGTGACCGCACTCTCCGCCGATGGCACGCTGGCGAAGCGGTCCAAGTACGAGGCCAAGGACTTCACCACCAAAGTAGAAATTTTGCGTGCTCTGAATAATGGGCTCTCCTGACAAGAAGGATGAAGAGGTGATGAAAGGGGATCCTTGTATCGGCGGCAAAAAGAAGCAAGGACGAGTAACCGTACTTTAGCTGCCAAAGTGACGGGAACAGAGCGCTTGACGCTTCTCGTTATCGGAAGGTTCAAAAGCCACGCTGGCTTTAAGAACATCAACAATCTTCCCGTGGATTACCGT
>NC_051186.1:70740889-70771209 GCF_013339695.2 Rhipicephalus sanguineus
AACCACCTCTCGGGTACGTGCTTGATAGCAGTAAGAACAGTCTGCTTTTTTCTAGTCATGTGTACTATTGTATTTATTTTCTTTCAGTCGGCGTAGATTTTAGGTAATATAACGTGATAGCCTCACTGTTTCAGGTCGTATTTGCATATTGTTATGAGTTTTTCCTGAATAGCAGTAGTGTATTGAAGTGCCATTGCAAGATTGTCACGTTTCTAAGCAGTGGTGTATTGAAGTGCCTTGCAAGATTGTCACGTTTCAGCCTCTGTTTCTGTAGTTTTGCTCGTGTGTGCAACCCAAAAAAGGATAGTCTGCCACCACAACAGTGACATGGTCATTGCTGTGCTTTGCTGCTCTGCACTTTTTGAACTTTTTTACTTTTGTTTTTGAAAAGGAAGAAGTGGTAGGGGCTGCTGGTGTGGTGCAAGTGAGTGCCACACATAGTTCATGTTTAGCCTTCTTTTTCGCTTGAATATTTATTTGTTGCAAACATTATCTTCCTTCTAGTCATTTTACCGCCTTTCGGGGTGCTTGCTGCAGTAACAACGGTCTGTTTTTTTCTGTCGTGCAGCATTGTATTCATTTTCTTTCACTATGTTGTGCGAGTATCTTTTTGAGCCATGTTTACCAAAACAAGCTTCTATGACTCTGTATGGCTACGTTTATAGTAGTATTCTTTCACGAAGCCTCTAAAAATTAAGAAGTGACATCATGTCTCTTATTTGATGGAGCATTTCGAGATTACACTTTTTGCTCACGAGGGTTAAGGTGCGTTATAGTACTCTAGTGAAAGACCTGCAGCATCCTTTGACAGTACACAAGTTATGCCTAATCCTGCCCAGCTTAATGTGTTTTTGCTGATTTAAGCAGTATATATTGATGCTTTCAAGAAGCACTGCAGAATAAATAACGTTAGAAACGCATCAAGATTGGCAGGACCAGGTATAGCCCTCAATGTACTTTGAAAGCACGCCTCAGTTCTTTCATATAATAGATGTTATTTCCTTATATTCTGTGATCCTGCAAATGTTTTGCTAGTGTGGCCAAAACTGTCACCTTCATCCTTTGTATCTGTGTTCTGATTTTGTTGAAAATTACTGTAATGCAGAATTCTTGAATTTTGTAGGTTTTCAAAATGTTTTTGTCAGGTAGACACATCTGTGTTTCATGATATTTGGCGCTTGCATTATAGCAGTTCTCAAGTCATTTGAAACATGTCCTTTTGAATAAACAAATAAATGTGAAAATTTTTGTTGGTCCGTTTCATGGAAATGTATACTCGTATTTTAATCTGTGTCATAGTGCATGCTGTCTTTTCGCTGTGAAAAGTGTGAATTCTAGAGAGGGTGAATCACCGACTGCGGAATGATGCAAAGTCTAACTACATTTGGTAAGTTTTCATGGCAGAGGGGAAGTGGCGTGCAAACATGGACACAGGGAACGAGGCAACACAAACACCATTTGTGTTAGTCTTAATTCTTTGTTCCTGTGTTTGTGTTTGCGCGCCGCCCCTCTACCAGCTGCGCATATTAGAATTAAAAATGAACGTCCCACTAGGTGTCCTTTAATGGTCCGTGGTTAACCCACTGGATGTCTGGCGGAGATTGGGCAATGAAAACATAAATACAATAAAAGCTCCTGTGTCCGTTGGACATCCGCATATCCGCCCTAGACGTCCGCGGGACACTTGCTGGACTGCCAATTAGTATGCGCCTTACAGTCCTGCGGATGTCCGCTGTACGCCTATCTGCTATTCGCGGATCTCCACTGGACGACCAAGACATCCAGAAGTGGACATCCACTGGACGCCCGCCGGAGTTTAAATGCCCAATGGGATTTGTCACCCATGGAAACTTTACCAGTAAGAAGGTCTTTTAGTTGCTTTGAGGGCACATATTTGTGAACGCAATAGCACAGTAAAGAAAGTGAAGCATGGTGCATGGGTTGTTAGGAATAGAGCTTCTGAAGCAATGAAAATGGAGAAGTATGAGTTGGTTTTTGTTGGTGTATTGCTTGTCATACTTCAGCTTTTTCCATGCTTTAGAGGTTGTACTCTATTCAAGAATCAGAGCACCAATTATATGCTCCATTCTTCACTTGCTTTACTGTGCTGTTGCATTCACTAATCAGTACCCCAAGGCAAATACAGGACAGTCTCACTGGTAACAGTTGGATGAGTGACAACATATTAGCACAGGGCACAAGATCCACTGCAGCAACCCATTCAACAACACCCATCCCCAGCAAGTTCAACATCTTTAATGTTGACTGCATTGGTACACAGTCATCAGAAATAATGCATATAAGCCTTTTAATAAGACTTGTGCAGCTTTTCGCGACGATCTGACTGAGGCATAGACTTGCACATAAAGCAGATCAACAGCATTTTTATTAAAAAAACATGCTGCAAACACATCACTTGTATGCATAAAAACACCTGGCACAGCAGACCCTAGCATATGAACACATTAACTAAAAGCTGATAAGGACCCACAAGAATTGAAAATAACAAGATAAAGTGTACATGTTAATTTCAACATCAGTTGAGTAGCACAGAAGAGGAATAATAAATGCACCTTGAAGTCACTTAACACAGCATAAAGTCTAGTGTTCCTTTACTAAGTAATCTGCCCTTAACTTGTTTTACTTGCCCACCTAAAGTAGTGATGTTAACATGTTTTTCTGAAGGAAAATGAAATTACTAGAATAAATTGACTATGCTTACACCTGAACTACAATACTGCAACCTAAAGGAACAGAATGGAAGTGAACAAATATCGGGCACAAGGAATACACACACATTTTGTACAGACATGAAATGGCATGTTTCCAACAATAAACAGTAATCCACATGATGCAAAAAACAGATGGGCTCTTTCATTGGATGTCATGAATATAGACTGATAGCAATGACACATTATCTGTAGGCATATCCAGAGCATGGACTGCACAGAAAAGTTAATCTATATAAAGTAGAACTACGGCATGCAACATACAGCAATGTATACACAATGTAGAAAACTGATTGGGATACTTCGCTAAAGCACACCTTTCCTGTAGCAGAAAAATGTCCTTGGTGCAGCAAATATACTGGGTGTCCCAGCTATCTTTAGCCAAGGGTTGAAAAATACAATATTAGAGGCAGGCGAATGAAATCAGTTGCGAATTGCTGACAGCTGCCTTGCGCACCACGGACAATTTTCTGTTCTCTAATTGATTAATTTGTTAATTAGGATTATTGAATTAAATTGCTAAATATTGACTTTAGGCAGGAAATGCGACTTGCAAAGTTCAAGAGCGTCTTCAGAAACCCCTATTGCATTATTTGCGATAAAGGAAGTCTCACATATACGATTTTTTCCAAGCTGCAAAAAGAACCACGTGATGCTGCTCTCAGCTGTGGCTTAACCACGTGGTTCTTTTTGCAGCTTGGAAAAAATTGTATACGTGAGACTTTCTTTATCACAAATTATGCAATGGGGGTTTCTGAAGACGCTCTCGAACTTTGCAAGTTGCGTTTCTTGCCTAAAGCCAATATTACCAACTTAATTAAATAATCCTAATTAATAAATTAATCAATTACGTAATAGAAAATTGTCTGCGGTGTGCAAGGTGGCTGTCAGCAATTTGCAACTGATTTCACTCACCTGCCTCTAATATTGTATTTTTTAACCCTTGGCTAAAGATAGCTGCGACACCCGGTATATGTGACTAAAACACAAACACAAAAATATAAGACGTGGTGAAGGTATCTCGCACTAAATTATACACATAACACTGTGGTCTCACAAAAGTATGGCTATGCAATAACAGCAACGTATATTATGTAGAAGATAACAGAATCCTTCGTGACGTAAAATTATGTATATTAACAGGCCCTTGCAGGTTATTTTACAAGAGGGCTGAATACTGGTCTCACAAAAGTGCGGCTTTGCATTGACGTCAAGATAGTGCTACGTGATGCGATGCAGATGACAGATGAAAGCTAAAAAACCGCTTGCACTCTACACTGTGTATGAACCATGCACTGGCATCTTCAATGCTAACAGTGGGTCAACAAATAGATACACATATAGGACAAACAGAAATTTAGGCAAAAAATATCTCGTATTTAATGTTGTGGTTTCCTCGCACATATTTTGTACAGAGGCACAATAAAAAGAAGCAATGCATGGCTTGCAGTGACCTCACTGTAATTGCCATGTCACGTTAATGTTATCAGTACACCGCATCAGCTTCTTTCTTATGCATGCACAGAGCCCACAACAATCCAGCGGCATTGTGATCACATCGAAGTCGGTTAACTGTGACCTAATTATGCTACCTAGATGTCATCAAAGCGATCATGTTGGAATACAGCATGTTAAGAACCTGAATCCATGAAACCACATGCAAGCTATCAGTAGGAACGTGAAAATATCTCCAAACATAAAAACAAAAAAACCATGGGGTAGCTACCTTCAGTCTACAGAACATGCCTTGTTGTTGCACAGTCCACAGAAGATTCCCAAAGTTGCACAAGGTTCAGTCGCACAGGCACACACAACCAAGCAGGAACTTTTCTCAGATGCACCTACAGTCCCTTGATCATGGCTCCAATCATTTGCAACCCAATGGTAATGACAATGGCCTCCACTTGTTCTGCAGAAACATAAAGGTGCACAGTGATTATGAACGTGTGAGGTACGGGAAAACAAAACAGTGCAAGCTTGCTTTGTGGATAATCATCAAGACATCGCACAATAAAGCCTATTTGAATTACCACCTCAAGGGACGAGTCGTGATCTAGACAGCTAATTTTAATAGTCGAAGGACACTTCTGCAGTAAAATCGGATCCACGCATGAAGGTTGGGCGAGTTGGTAAGGATCTATTACGAAGGTATTAACCACGACCTACTGTACTCCTGACCTACCCAGACAGCGGGGGTCCTATGGGAGCGCGTGTCCCCGCTCTCGTTCAAGCGCTCGCCGTAGGTGGCGCTACCTATGTAACCTGCTCGTCTGCTATCTGCGACCGTTTGGACGGCCCTTTGGACGGCGCTGGAGTATGAACGTCTGCAATCTGTGACGAAGTGCCGGCATTATGTGGCTGTTTCTGCAAACTTAGATGGAGGGTCAAGTAAGCTATACAGTGCGGTTAAGTATTCACTGCACACTGGTTGACTAGCGTGAGAAGCCGTAGTCTTGCATAGCGCAGAACAGCTGTGTCCTTTCCGGTCAAGTCACTACCGTGACTTGACCGGCAAGGTTAGTCAATAATATTAAATAACGTGCAAAGTTGGCTGGCAGTCCTGAAGGCCGTTTCACACGGATATGCGGACCTTTTGTGTGCTAACCAACGTGTGCAGCTTATTGCTACTGCATAGAAAAATATTATCCGAAATTCCAGGGGAGGGGCAGCCGCCCCCCCTTGCACCCCCCTCCGGACGCCCATGGCGACATCTGTACATTGTTCCCCGTCATCGGTGTCTACGGGTGCTAGGTATTCGCGGCAGTCCTCTTATTTAGAGCTCACGTATGAGATTTAATCCGACCGCTTGACCATGATGCTTCGGTACGTTTAACAAGGAATCCTCGGAACAAAGACAGTTGTGTTTACAACAATTCGCAAAAACTTCAATCAGTTTTTTAGTCTCCTTGCTTGTCTTCTCGCAAGCACACCCGTCAGGTGGTCGCGACGTGCGTAGGAAGTCAGAACAAAAGTTTGACTTGCAGTATGCGAGTTGTGACGGTAGGCCTAACCGCAGTTTTGTTAACGGCGTCAGCACTCCCCGCGCAAAAAAATGGCCCTCTAACAACATGCACAGAATAAAAATTCGCTCACCGTGTTCCCAATGTACACAGTTGGTGTGGTGCGACACTTGTAGCGTCTCGAAAGGCGCGCGAAAAAGCCCAGCTGCAACGTTGTTCCGTCGGTTCTCACTGTTGATGGCCATGACGATTGGAGGTGAACCAGGGTTGCCGTTGGGTAGATTTGAAAAGGAGCCAGAACTCAAACTAAAAGTAGCCAATGTAGCCATTCCAATTAATTTTGTCGCCAGTTTTGTAGCCAAATAGAATAGAAGCTGTATTATTAGTAGAGATTTCCTTATTGAACAATAAATACTACCCTTTTGAATACAAACAAGACCACAGGAATGAGAGCCCGACTTTTTCCATCTTGCTTGGTCTTCAAGTCACAGATAAGTTGAAAATAAATAAATAAATAAATAAATAAATAAATAAATAAATAAATAGATAGATAGATAGATAAATGAATAAATAAATAAATAAATAAATAAATAAATAAATTCAGTGCAACTGCATATCGTTTATGTAGAATACCTTTCCAAGTTCTTGCCAGGTGATGAACAGCCCAGTCATTGTGTTACGAATGTCTGTTTTTGTCTAGTTCACACGAGTACACAAGCTGCGCATCATAATGACAACCCTGCGCTTAGCATCAGCATAGATGGCGAGCGTCGTGAGCAGCGCGCTAGCCACGCGTTTGCCGACATGCACGCAACTTCACCGCGCTTTGCGTTGTAGTGCCTCGATGCGCAGTAGCCTGCTGGTGAGGGGAGGCCGCCCGCGCGCATTTTTTCCGCACAGAAACACATCGAAACATTGTATTTGATGCGCAAATAATAAGAGAAGATGGATACTTTATGATCCAAAATATAAGTTCAAAAGTAGCCGGAAAGTAGCCATGGAGCCAACTTGAAATTTTCGTCGCCAGACAGGCTAGTAAAGTAGCCAATTTGGCGCAAAGTAGCCACCAACGGCAACCCTGAGGTGAACGAGCAACGCGAAACCGAAATGCCACAATAACGTACGGCGACAAGACCGACCAAAACACCTGTTCAGCGAGTAGAGGTTTTCTTTAGCAGTTTTGTTCCGGTTTTCGAAAAACAATTAAAAATAGGTGGTTAGAAGATTTTATCTTTTCTTGAGCACTACGCCAGGAGGTGATTTTGCAGTATGACTTGCAGTGGCAGTCACTTTCAATGTAAAATCAAACGACTTTTGCTGATGTTTTACATATTGCTGAAATCATCGTGATCATAGCATTTAGCTCCACGTACGTGCTTATAGCGCCGACAAAAGCATAAACCAATTATTGTCCGTGGGAGGACATCCGCGGGACGCTCGCTGCTGGTAAATCCGCAATCAAACATCCACTGGACTTCCACCGTATTTTAGAGTACGGATGTTTCTTTATATCCGAAAATGTACGTCCTCCGTTTGTACGACGGATGTTATTTCCCGGACGTGGACGTTCGGCTCTAAATCGGACATCCAATGGATAAGTGTGGTCCATTGGGCAGTCCCTTGTCCAAGAAAAAGGAAGACGACGAGGCACGCGCAAGAACATCATGGCTGAAGCAATGTCTGTAGGACAAACAGAAACGCGAGATGGGCGCTACCGCCTAGTAGAGCAGGTTAGAAGCTCGCTATTCATTATACTGCAAACAGGCGGTACACAGCAAAATGTACTGCAACTTCGAAGAGACGTACGAGAAGTTGTGGATTTGAAAGCAGCGCATTACCTTTACTGTGGACTCCAAGAGGACTTCACCAAGTACGTCATCAGCACCATCCGCAAACCCTTGCTGTTAGCAAGTACAGAGGAATTCATGGCGATACTCACGAAGGAGTGGCGAAACTATGAGAGGAACACGAAGATGATCAGCGATATAGCCAAGTATGTGGACATCATTTATGTGCCTGAGGCCGGCGCAAACACATTGACAAAGGCAGCGATACTAATCTTTCGTGACGAGGTGGCGTGCCACGTCGACGTCAGGGACCGCCTCCGCGACACTATGCTTGGCATGGTGAAGATGGATCGTCAAGGCACGTTGATCGACCGGAGCACGTTGAAGCTGGCTAGTGATATGCTCATATGGGTGGGTACAGAGTCTAAAAATGTGTATGAGGAAGGATTTGAAAAGTCGTTTCTAGATGAATCGGCGCAGTTCTACTATGAAGTAGGAGAACGTGACATTGAGATTATGAGGGCCTTCGATTACATAGCCAAGGCTGAACAATACATCAGTGAGGAAGCGGAGAGAGCCAAGCAATGCTTGGATGAAGCTACAGTTGATCGCCTTACACATTTGGTAAAGGCGCAGCTCATAGGAAGACATATGCGAACACTCCTTGAAATGAATGGATCAGGTGTTGAGCATATGCTCAAAAACAGGATGTTTGAACACTTGGCTCGCACATTCCGTGTGATGCATAGCGTGGACGGGGGAACGCGTATGTTGCTTGATTGTGTGAGCCAATACTTCCGACAGATGGGAATCTCGATAGTCAAGAACCATGGGGAATCCTCGAGTTTGATGGCCCAACTGCTGGATTTAAAAAGTGACTACGACACCGTGATAGAGCGCTGCTTTGCAGATCATCAAGAGGCGAAAGAATCAGCAAGTCTTGACTTTGATTATATACTGAGTTCTGTAAAGCAAGCACCTCAACAGCTTGCATCTTTTGTTGACGTTATTATACGTCATGATATTGAAAACTTTAATAGCGAAGAAATTGATAAATTTTTCAACAAAGTTGCATCGCTATTTGGGTCACTTCAGGAGCAGCACGTCTTTGAAAGACACTACAAGCACCTGCTTGCAAAGCGGCTCATTCGAAACAATTGCGCTTTGGAACACGTTGAACGGCTTGCCCTGTTGAAAATCAGGGCTGCAAACGAAAATGTTTTCATCGACGGCATTGAAATACTTTTTCGTGACATGAAACGATCCCAGCGGCTTAGTGCCACTTTCAGTAATGCTATGCGAAACATCGGTATTGAAAATGACGGTGTTGACATCAATATGATGGTTTTAACTAAGGGCTTTTGGCCCCTAGTTGTGGCATCTCAGCCTGTGACGCTTCCCAAGATATGCAGGAGAGCTTTAGAAAATTTTATGCTGTTCTGCTCGGGCAAAGGCTGGAATTTGGAACTACAGCCTCATCTTGGATGGGCGGACATGACAGCCATCTTCTACGGGCCCCGAAATGAGGATCAGCCCTCTACATCTGACGCAGTGAGCACATCACTTTATCCTCGAACCTATGACATCAAGGTGACGACTTATCAGATGTGTGTCCTGATGATGTTTAACAATCACGAAAAAATTTCGTATGGAGACATTGCGTCGGAGACGAAAATCCCGGAGACAACCCTTATACGGGCATTGAATTCACTGTGCATGGGCAGAGCCCAGGCGCCTGTGCTTAACAAGAAGCCCGCCTCAAACGAGATTGAGAGCGACGACATCTTTACTGTCAACGACTCCTTCACGTCCAACGCAGACAATGTCAACATTGAATCAACATCCAGTAACGAGCCAGCGTTCAACCTTCACGATGAACAAAAGTACACACTAGAAGCAGCCATAGTAAGAACGATGAAGGCCCACCGAAAGATGACGCATGATGACTTGTTCACCGAGGTGACACATTTGCTGCGGGATACGTACACGCCGAGTCGAATGGTGTTCAAGACAAGGATCGAGGCCCTCCTAGAGAGAGAGTATCTGGAGAGGGACCCAGAGAACAATGAAGTTTACATCTATGTGCCTTAATAATGCCGTTCTGCAAGTATGAGCTCTGCTATAGGTAGGCATAAAGCTACAGCTTTTGGCGACCAAGTGCTTCCCCGCTCGAAAAATAAAAATTGCCAGGAAGAATCTATATGGTGGTTGTCTGACTGATATCCAAGTGTTTGCTATTAATCATGCAGCTGCGATACCTTGTGCTTGTATGCTACTGTGTTTTGTATACGGCGGGAAGCTCCACAGAAGGAACCGTGAAACGGAGTTGCGTGGTTACAACACGTAAATAAAAGTAGAAATTGTTGTTGAAGCCTCGGAAAACTGGCTCATACCCACGAGGGGGATTGGCCGCACAGTATTTTATAAATGAAATGCATGAGCAAAGAAATAAACTAGGCAATACAAAATGTAATATGAAATAATAAAACAAATGATGAAACCTGACGTAAATAAATATAGTCGATCCTGGAACTTGTGGCGCACACCCGCTGTAGTGGCTGGCTTGGCCAAGGAGTGGCTAGTTCTAAACAGAAAGCTTTAAAATAGGTTCACTTTTTATGTCCGGAGTTGTCAGCCCGTAGATGTACGCGTGGGTCGCGGTTGTCCAAAAAGCGCAGACTGAATGTCCAACGAGACGGAATGTCCAACCGAGACGGAATGTCCAACCGAGACGGAATGTCCAACGAGACTGAATGACCAACGAGACTGAATGTCCAATCGAGACGGAATGTCCAACGAGACGGAATGTCCAACCGAGACGGAACGTCCAACCGAGACGGAATGTCCAACGAGACTGAATGTCCAACGGGACGGAATGTTCAGTTTAGATTAGATAAACGCGCCCTAGTTTAAAATTTCTCAGACAACTCATTCATTGGGTTAAGATAGATTGGGATAGATAGACAGACAGGCCATTGGGATAGACAGATAGACAGGCCATTGGGATAGATAGATAGATAGATAGATAGATAGATAGATAGATAGATAGATAGATAGATAGATAGATAGATAGATAGATAGATAGATAGATAGATAGATAGATAGATAGATAGATAGATAGATAGATAGATAGATAGATAGACAGGCCCTCTGCGCCCTTCGGGCGCGGAAAACTAACCGTGGCTTCGCCCTCGCTTCGCGAGTGCGACCATTTCGCTAATGCTCAATGGCCGGTTGGCAGGGTCTCTGTAATGCGCTACTGGCCGCTGTCGCGGCCACGCGCTGTTTAGCCCGCGCGCCTGCCCCGAAGGCACGGACGCTGGCCGGCACTGGCGCTGGCGCTGGCCGGCGCTGGCACGGACGCTGGCCCGTCCGTGCCAGCGTCCGTGGTGTGCCCGTGGCACTGGGGCGTCCAGACGTAACTGCAACGGCTCCTATCGTTACGTCTAGACGTAACGCTAGACACTGCAAAACGGAAAAGCGAAATTTGTGACCGGGACGGAATGTCCAACGAGACGGAATGTCCAACCGAGACTGAATGTCCAACGAGACTGTATGTTCAACGCGCATGCGGCCTGAATGTCCAACGAGACGGAATGTACAACGAGACTGAATGTCCAATAGTGGACATTCAGTCTCGTTGGACATTTCGTCTCGTTGGACATTCCGTCTCGGTTGGACATACAGTCTCGTTGGACATTCAGTCTCGGTTGGACATTCAGTCTCGTTGGACATTCCGTCCCGGTCACAAATTTCGCTTTTCCGTTTTCGTTCCACACATCCCAATATTTGCTGTGAAAATTTTCCGAATGTGCCCTAACATTTGCGACGTGCGTGAAAATTCGTTTCGTCGTGATAGGACGTGGCGCTGAGACTGCGTATTACGCACGGCGCGTAATACTGCTCGATACCCAGTCTTGTACAAATGGCAGGGATATATATATATATATATATATATATATATATATATATATATATATATATATATATATATATATAGAGAGAGAGAGAGAGAGAGAGAGAGAGAGAGAGCGCGCAAAGACACGAGGGAATAAAATAAGGACATAAGACGCAAAAAAAGAAGTATTTAAAAATAAGAAAAAAATATTTAAAGAACTCTCTTTAGCACCCGTTTGCTCGTGTTCATATAACTTGATGCCTTTTCAACAAATCGAGTTGAGTTTGCGCTTTTCATGCCTTTGTTATGTGCGTCCTCCCTAAAAATATGTACCTGTAACTTTAGCACAGTTTAACAATTATGCAACACCAAATAGCCCGGTACCTCACCTTGTTGAGTAATCGATTAGCTTTCAGTTTTTTCTCCGTAATCCGTTAGTTTTTTTTTTTTTTTAAGTAATTGTAATCGCTGACGCTCTTTCACTGTAATGCGTACAAGTCTGTTCCCGACCCAGTTATTATTATTTTTTTTTCGCTTGAGCTTACAGCACTAATATCGACGTCAATGGAAGAGTAGTAGAAATGCTCGTGTTCAGGCCGGTTCTGAAAAGTCCTCAAGTGGTTTTAAACATCATAAAAACGGTTTTATTGTCGCCAACGATTACCTATATGCTATGTGTTGTAATGAAAAATTATTCACGCGAAGCACTTTGCAAAACGCGAGCAAGATTGGCTACTTCGGCAATAAGCTCAGAAAAAATGAGCAGTTCGCAGCGCATGGCCTAATGCTCTCTTGACTGGCCCGGTGCAGCGGAGCTGTAGGTCACCGCTCATTGCACGTCACTCTAATGTGGTGTGACGTCACTAAAACTTTCGTTACGCTTCCTACACAGTGACGTCGGTGTCAGTCGCGCTAGCGATGGGTCTCGATCGCGAGAATAAGCATTTATACATACTTTGGAAGTGAATTAAAATATATTCTAAACGTTTGCTGCGTGCAATACTTCGTGCTGAGCGTCCTTGCTTACAGAGAAAGCCTACGGCAGGCTTTTTATAGCCTCAAAATTTGGTGACACCACCTCTTTAACGGCATGGTCTTTCCTAGACCGGCCTGCAGTTCTCTCGTAGCCGAAATGCCATGACATGTTTCCATCAAGGTAGTCAAAACTAAAACTGATATCCCACACTCAGCATGCTTCATAATCATTTCGTGGTTCTGGCGCGGAAAACCCAAGAATTTAATTTTAAAGGAAAATTTCCTTCCTAGCTTCTTCGACCCGCATTCTTTAAGAGGAAAGAAGAATTGTTCTAGGGGCTCGTAGAAAGCCAACAATCAAGCCAAGGAAAGCATAGGTACGTTATTTGTTGATGTTTTTAACTGTAGTGTAACGAATATGACCTACATTGAAATGACTTAAATGGCACGAAAAAGCACACTTTCTTTCGGTGGGATTCGAACCCACAACTTTCGCATTACGCGTCTGATGCTCTAACAATTAAGCTACGACGGAGGGCACTCCCTCGTCCACTTTGTTGAGTATTTACGTGAGCTTGATCCTTGGGAGTGTTAGCAAGCGCAAATCGTCGCCGTAATTATAAGGTTGCGGGTTCGGATCCCACCGATGGAAAGGGTGTTTTTTCGTCTACTTGGATTACTTTGAATATAGGTTATAATCATTACATCGCAGTTAAAAAAAGCAACAAATAATGTCCCCAATGTTTTATTTGGCTTAATTGGCTGTTGGTTTTCTAACAAGTAACTGAGTCTCTCGAACTATTCTTCTTTCGCACTTTCATAGCAAGGGCTTCGTCCTGCCTCGTGACGCTTTCTGGCAAGAATAGTGTTTCACAATCGCCACCTTAGCTAAGAGTGGCACTGGTAACACTCTCAGGGATTAAACGCAGATAGATACCGCACAGAGTGGACGAGGGAGCGCCCTCTTTCGTAATCTTTTAAGGGGCTGTGATGTCCGATTTATGACAAAGATAAACAGGAACAGCAAAGTATGCAAACAAGCAAAATAAAGCAATAAAGTAACATATTCACCATACATATGAAAACTAAAAATACAAAATCGAAACAAAACTAACAAAACTTGAAATTATGATAAATGCAGTAAAGCGAATACGGAAACAAAAATGCGACGCCCGACGCCACAGACAGTCAATATTTGCAAAACACACACACAAAAAAATTCGATCTTCCGTTAGGCTATCTTAACCCAATGAATCAGTTGTCTGAGAAATTTCAAACGAGGGCACGTTTATCTCTTCTAAATTGGACATTCCGTCTCGGTTGGACATTCCGTCTCGTTGGACATTCAGTCTCGATGGACATTCCGTCTCGGTTGGACATTCCGTCTCGTTGGACATTCAGTCTCGCCGGTCACGTGACCCATTGGACATTCAGTCTCGTTGTACATTCCGTCTCGTTGGACATTCAGGCTCTGAATCAACGGGAGGTGTCCGCTCCGAAATCCGACCCCTCTCGGCATTCTGCGACCTCGCGGTTCGCCTCTTGGTGCGAAGCCGCTCTCGCCCCCCCAGCACTCAACAAAAAAAGAAAACCTGAGCGGCCGCCGTTGGCGAGCGAAAGAGACAGGGCATTCTCCCCTGAAAACGTAAACACGTCGGGAGCGCACCACCATATGCAGCCTTACAAGGAGTATTTTCTCTCCTTCGTTCACGAGCCAGCGTCGTCGCATTGTTCAGGTCGCAGCTGTGCCCTGTCGTCTAGCAGTGTTCAACCAGCTCCGTCATAGACCTTGTTGATGACACCACTCTGATAGTCCGCAGGTGTGCGGACCTGACGCAGCGATACTCAGATTGAGTGGAGTAAACCTTCATTCAGTGCACATAATAAAATAATAATAATATCTGGAGTTTAATGTCCCAAAACCACCATATGGATATGATTATGAGAGATGCCATAGTGGAGGACTCCGGAAATTTCGACCACCTGGGGTTCTTTAACGTGCACCTAAATCTAAGTACACGGGCCTCAAACATTTTCGCCTCCATCGAAAATGCAGCCGCCGTGGCCGGGATTCGATCCCGCGACTTTCGGGTCAGCAGTCGAGCGCCATAATCCCTTCCCCCCAAAATGTTCGCCTGCTCCCTTCTCCCCACCCACCCCTCCTTTGCTCAAGAGAGACCATAGTCAAAGCACAACGCATAGTTTCACCGCTTTGCTGGCCCCCTGAAAGAACTCACTTGTCGCGGGTGCTCCCCAGTAAACAAAAACAAAAACAAAAAAAAATACACCTGGCGCCGCACTGCTATCCCTGCAGCGAAGTATTTTTCTTACGCCATATGCTCTGCAATCAGCAAAAATTCATGCCAATTTGCTTCGTTGTTACTGGCTGAAATGTGCAAAAACCCTGTGTTTATGCAGTCAGCAACGGAACAAATATTGTTCGGCTTTGTTGTTTATTGAAACCAATGACAGATATTCACAGCCGACTAACGTCCGCGTCCCCTTAGAGCGAGCTTGATGTCATTATGAGGAACGCCGTCATGGGGTATTACAGAACACTTGGGGTGCATGGAAATGTATACACAGGCGTTCCCGCATTTCGGTGCAATGGAAATACGCGCTTCCCAGGTAGCACAAAACGGATTATTGACGTTTTATAAACGTTTATCTGAGACGATAAAAACGTTTAGAAAACGTCACGGAAAAGAAGGTAAAGGTCTAGAAAACGTTTTATACCTCGTCTAATGTCCGGCTAGAATCCGTTTTTAAGACCATCTAGAAAACGTTTTAAAAACAATTTAAAAACGTCGCAAAAAATCCCTTTTTAAAACAAATAAAAATATCCCATTGCATCGTCTTTGAAAAGACGTTTTCTAAACGTTTTTAAGACGATATAGAAAACGTTTTAAAAACGTCGCAAGAAATGCCATTTTAAAAATAAAAATATCCCATTGCATCGTCTTTGAAAAGACGTTTTCTAAACGTTTTTAAGACGTCATGCAGGATCTCTCTTTTTTTTAGCTGTTTTGTTTTCGTGCATGCAATTATAATAGGGCACGTTTTGAAGCCCTCTCTGTCATGTAATTACAGTTACTTTATTCTGTAATTACTATTACAGAGTGAGAGCTCAGCAGATTCACAGACAAAAGTGGTCATCATTTATTATGTAAAACAGCAAAGTGAGAGCTCAGCAGATTCACAGACAAAAGTGGTCATCATTTATTATGTAAAACAGCAACAATTCCTGTACAGCAGAGAAAAGTAAAAACCACGAAATGAGATATAGCATGTGACTAGATTGCCTAAAAGGTAAGTGGGTAAAACAAAGCAAAAGACTGCACAAACTAAAACGCAACTATACAGAATCCAACCTTCAAGAACAAATTTTGTTGCACGATTAATCACTGGCAACTATGTTGCCAAAAGTATGACAATAAAATATGACAAACCTTAATATCTGGCACAGCCAGTACAGCATATGTACGCATGGTTTTAAACAGTGCTACTGATTGAAACACAAGTACAAAATGACAGGAATTATTGAACTGCGAATGTCCCTGAAGCGGACATTTGCAGTTCAATGATTTCTCATCACTTCAAGCCTCCATTGTCTGCTGTAATTCTTTCTTGCAAGGACGAAGGGGGGCACGCAATAAGTACTTTGTGCGTGTCTCCCTTACTTCAAGACAATCTCTCCGTAGTGTTACTTCAGATCACACTTTGTGCAAAATGACTGGCCCAATTTTCCATTCAATAAAGATAATGTAATACAGAAGCCTATAAAGGGCTCCAGAAATTACCTTAGCAAAAATATAATGTTCACAAAATGACACTGAAAAACTAAGGACTTTCGCGTTGCAAGATCTTCCACCAAAAAGTTGCCAAAGCATTGACAACAAAATACAAAATATTTGGCGCAGCCCCAGTTAGAATACCTCACAAAAATTACTGGAGGGCTCGCAAAATAAATGTAAGCTGAAGTATATCACTTACCAAATGGAACATTTAGGAACTTGCTAACATTCTTTTTTTAAAAGATATCTCACGAAAAAGAAGTTGCCAAAGGACTCAGGCAACAATACGGAAAAGTAAGACTAGACATATGCAACACAAGTTGCCATCTTAAACATAGCAATAAGGAAAAATAAATATTTGTGGCTGCATACTTCAGTTTTAAACTTTACCCACTGAATAAAAATGTTTCAGGCTCGAATGCTGCTACTAAAAGTTATCACAGGAATAAAGGTCTTACATCACTAGAGAGCACACTAGTTGACCCAAAATGTGCCTTGGCAAGCCAAAAATATGAACACTGAAAATTTCAGCAATATACAACACAAAAACACAACTTAACACATTGTAGTGCAAAAACACTACATGAAAAAAAGAACTTATGAAAATTACCCCAATTAAAATGAAAAGGCCATTTAATAATATGAAATGAGTAAACAGTAGGAATGTGAAAATACCAGCTACATCAAAAAAAGAACTTGGTTTTTCGATGCTCTGTATTAAAAAAATGTGATGCTAAAAGAATTAATATAATGTAACACACCTCAGCTAAACAAATTGTGACTGCAGTCCCACAATTTCCACAGCCAGACTGTAGGATTGGGCGTGTTGGTACAACATGATTATGAGTGCAGATCAGCGCAGCCGACAGGAGGGGACAGAAGAGGGGACACAGAGCGCTGAGTGTTCAGTGCTCTGCGTCCTCTTCTGTCCCCTCCTGTTGGCTGCACTGATTTGCACTCATAATCATGTTCCACAGCCAGATTCTATAAACTCAGTATCTTCAAAGGCAGACTAGGGTACATTAATTAGTGCATCACTTTGAGCGGTATGAAAATATCACAATATGTTTTTTCAGCAATTAACGAAACTTCAAAAAATATCCAGAACAAAGACTTATTGCTCCTTGAGCGGTACATAGCACTCGACATTTCGAAGTTCAAGAATAATTACAGTTTGTCCCTTAACTAAGTGTCGGAAAACAAGAGGAGAGCTGTGAAGGAAAGTTCCACTGGCAAGGTACTCTGAACACGTGGCTTCACGGCAGGTACTTCTACGGAGAAGGCACTTTCGGAAGTCTGCTGTGATCACATTAAATGACATGAAAGTTCTTGTGCTATGAGCAGCATGGTGCACCATTCCACATGAAACACATTTCAGCACAATTAAGCCAGAAAAACAGTCTTGGCTAAAAAGCACACACAGCTGGTTCAGGTTGACTAAGGAAGTTTGCATGCTTCATGATGTGGACGGTCACTCCACTCTCAGAGGTCAGTCTGCAATCCTGGCATCCCTTGAAAACACACTCCAATCAGCAAGAACGCTCCGGCACCATTCACCGCAAGCCACAGTTCTCCAGGAAACACATAGTAGCGCAGTCCAGTGAGGGAAGCACGTGTCGCTGGTCCAATGAAGCTAGTGTGTCCTTGACAGCACGACCAGTCGGTCTATCCTTTAATCTGTTTCCCTGCACGCAAAAGAAGGATGACAAAAAAATGCGCAGAACTGATAACTGAACTTTCCATTCTCAGCGCAGCTAAAAACAACATTTCACAGGAAAAACAGGAAACAATATAGGTGAGACATAACAATTTAATCTGCACAAGACACAGCCTGTTTCACCAGATATGCAACCGATAAAAAAATCTGAGTCACCTTTGAAAGAAAAGCAAAGCCACATTGATGTGCTTGTAGCTCCGTTTCAAAACTACCTGCAGTGCACTTATTTCACATGCTACCCTATCTTCGCATTTCATGATGCGAAATATCAAAACAGCAGGTAAAACACTAATCCCAACGTTTACCCAAAGCTGCCCACCGACTACCCTTTCCCTGTGATACTACACAATTTCTCAAGATGTCAGTTAAAGCACTTTACAATTTGACCAATACTAAACTTACCATTACATAAAGGAAATAGCAAACCATGCTTTAGTCACAGGGTGCAAACTTTTCTTTGTTGCAATGATAACTAAATTTTCAGCTTATCAGGTGCTGAAAACAGGCTGGAGCGAAAGACAGGTTTTCTGCACCTTACAAACTCTCCATAATGCACCACGAAGTGATTACCAGCTCAGATCCTAGACAAATGTGCACCATTAAGCATAAACACAGGTTTGTGCCCTGTGACGAAAGCGTGGTTTGTTGTATTCCGATATCATGCAATAGTGTGCCTGAATAACCGTCTGAGAGCATAAGCAATATGTGGAAAGGGCTGTTGGTGGGCTCCTTGAAGCATATTTTCGAGATTGTGGTTGCATGGCTTCTTTTGATCAAGCATGTGTAACCGCAAAATTCAGATTGAACATATGATCATCAATACACCAGAAATTCTGAAGCTGGGTAGCAAGTGCATCACTATGAATTAGTTTTCCATTTCAAAAATTACTGCATTTTCTTTTATCACAAAATAAAATACATGTGTGGTGCATTGTCTTCCACAGATTGCAATTCTTTGGCCTTCCATTTGTTTCCTGGTGAAGAGCACACTAATAGCAGCCCTCAGGATAAAAATGAGTCCTTGTGTTATGCACTGGGAAACAGATTATGCTTCACTAGCAATCCAGTGATGAACCTTGGTGATCCATCTCAGCCTCTCCCATAGGCAAAGCAAAAAACAAGAATGCAGAGTAGCAAGAGTGAATCTGTCATGATTTTAAACCAAGTGTACTAACTTTCAGCAGGCCCAGCATAACTAGCTCTTAAGTACATATTAAAACGCACGCACACACACACACACACACACACACACACACACACTGTGTTTGGTGCCCTTTGGCCGGAGTTGTTCTTGTGCCATAAAAATTTATATAAAAAAAAGTCTTTACCAGGACTAATACCACACTTTGGTGCTCACAACAAGGCCTACTCCAAGGAAAGTTTACAAGGAGGTAATGGCGCATTACTGAGTATTCACTCGCATCTTACTGCAGTGTCATCTAGCATTATTGTATATCTTTAAACAAACAAAGCAAGGCAACGTCCAGCATTATCTGTTGTAGCTATTCTGTTCAAACAAGGCTTAGATTTCTGTGCAAATGGCAATATTTTCAGTGCAACCAGTCCGTACCACCACAATTATAACTAATAATATCTGGTGGGCTCCTTGGTCGGGAAGAACCACGATACGATTATGAGAGACGCCATAGTGGCAGGCTTTAGAAATTTCGACCATCTCGTGTTCTTTAGCGTGCACTGACATTGCACAGTACATGGGCCACTAGCATTTCGCCTCCATCGAAATGTGACCGCCGCAGCCCACAGTTAAAACTCAATATAGTGGTGGATGAGGGAGAGTATTTTATGGGAGTGAGAGATGAGGGATGTTCTTGAATCTGTGAGCAAATACATTACCAATGAAGCATCCTCAGTTCTCTCGGGACTTCAATGTCTACAAATGCCAATAACAAAAAAGGGGCATCGTTCTTAAGAAAACAACCGTGATATTAACAAGTGAAATAGAAATGTGCAAAGCACAATGAGCCATACAAGAACTGGTGGCTTATACTGCTTGATATGGGTCTATCGGCGACATTTTCGGCTAGCTTATTAGAATCTTTCCCTCATGTATACAATGAACAGAACATGTAGGCATAGTAAACCTCTATGCCTTCAGAAGGAAGCTTCAAAGATTCCTTTTCATGCAAGCAGGCTAACAATTGTTGCTACTTTCTTATGAAGATCTCAACTGGATGTCACCGTGCATTGTTTGGAAACATACTAACAACACTTCAGTTATTTCACACCAGATGTGAGGATCATGCATTACCTGTACATTCTGTTGCTTGTTCACAGTTCTCTATGGCTTTTCCCTGCAGGATCAAACAAGTTGTAATAAAGTGTACGCACAGAATAATGTAATAATAATATCTGGGGTTTTAGGTCCCAAAACCATGACATGATTATGAGAGACGCTGTAGTGGAAGGCTCCGGAAATTTTGACCATCTGGTGTTCTTTAACGTGCACTGACATCGCACAGTACACGGGCCTCTACCATTTTGCTTTCATCGAAATGCGACCGCCGCGGTCGGGATCGAACCTGCAACCGCCGCAGTCAGCAGCCAAGCACCGTAGCCACTGTTCCACCGAGGCGGAGACATATAATAATGTCAGACATCACACCTTAAAGCGTCCATTTGAAGCTCTTGCACGTGCATTCTTTTTTAGAAATTTAATGTGTATTATGTCTGTATAAGTGACAATACTATCAAATAAACATGAAGAATTTGTACCGTTTGTTCATAAGTTAAAATTAGTGGTTTGCAAATATTAAAGCTTTTGCATACAAATCTAATACAGTAGACTCTCGTTAAACGAAACCTAAAGGGACCGGGAAAATGTGTGCCATTTAACAGGAGTTCCGTTTACTGAGAGCTGAACAGGGTGCAGAATTCATGTACGAAACCAATCATATCAGATTCAGTAGTTCCATTTAAGCAGCAGTTCTGTTTAACGGATTTCCGTTTACTGAGAGTCTACTGTATGAGCAAGGCAAAAAACTACCCAACTCTGAATCAAATATGTCATCATCACCATAATCAGCCAATTTTATGCTAATTGCAGGACGAAAGCCTCTCCAAATGATCTTCAACCCACTCTGTCCTGCACAAGCAGACTCCATTTGATGCCTGCAAATTCCTAATGCCGTCACTCTACCCTTTCCAGTCTTCAGCTATGCATGCATCATTAAAAAGTTGCCAAATGAGAAGTAACAATAGCTCTCTAACTATTTTAAACAAATCAATCAAACTGCAGGTCATTAGGCTGCACCACAATGAAAATACTTTTGGTAGTGCACTAGTAATCACAAATTATCATGCCGAAATATTAACTGCTTGACATTTTCTCAAGGTGATCACTCTAAGTGTTGCACTGCAATGCTCGCACATTACCATTTCTTTTTCAAGCACCTAAACATTGCTCATGTGACATCTTGACACCTACGTTGTTGCATCTTCTTATAGAATGGTCCGCAACAGAACGAATTTTTTAGAGACTAAGAGGCTTTCTTTCTGAGAAATCCGTCTCGATTTCCTTGTGGCTTCGTGCTACAAACAGGTGGTTGTCTATTTTCCTTTTCTTTGAACATGTTCTGTGTACAGTGCTCACGGATTCAAACGCGACATCAAAATTTTTAGTATAACGACTTGTATGCACAATTGCTCAAGATAACCACGTCATGTCGTGACGAATCTTGTCTCTAAAGATAATGTTGGCTCTGATCTACGCGTTGAAGTCGAAATTACGCCGATGTGACCCAAACTGAAGTCTGTAGAAACAAAAACATCTGCATTACTTAGCCCTAAATTGTCCTATTTCAATCCGCGAGTACTGTACGTGACACATAGAATACATTTTGGTGGAAAAGGAACCACCCCTGTTGCCAGGACAAAACGAAGCACAACAGTCTTGCCCACATCATGTGTATTTCTCAGCGATTGCAATAAAATGCAGCAGACTGCAGAGAACACAGCACCAATATACAATGAACGGTAGTATGAAGCAATAGTGTAATACAGTTGGGCGTAGCCAGGATTTTTTTTCGGGGAGGGCCTTAGGCCGAATTGTTCTAAAGAAAGTCTTTCCATGGCAAGAAAAAAAAGTTGCCCGGGAATATGAAAGGCTGGATGAAATTTTTTTTGCAAGGGGGGGGGGGGGGGGCTCTGAGTACAGTGTAAGCTAATGGGCACATATTAGCAATGCTTTGATTGAAAAATGAGCATGCATAGCATTCGTAAATCATCACTTGTTGAAATATTTGAGTTTGTTCAAATATCCCCCTCTGTAGGTGCGTACTAAGCGGTGGCCAAATTTTAGGGGAAATCTGAATATGCATATTTTAACCCCTTAAGTGCTTTATTTTTTTGAAAATTTCCCAACCAAAAGTGCCTATTTTTTTTATTGCTGATTTCGAATCTGATTGTACTAAAAAGCAGCTTGTCGATTTTGAAAAAATATTTGTGCCACATACTTAGTCAAATCAAAACACGGAATAATACAAGGGGGCCCGTTGCAGCTCCTGCACCAAAATCGAGTTTCTCAATTTTTTCCCGCTTTCTCCTCGCTTCCGAGAGCAAACGAAGCACATTTGAAGAAACTGCTGAATATATTCCATAAGGTCATCTGGCAATGACAAGTTGAAAGTCTTGCCTGGAATGGCCAAGAATGGAAAGCAAGGAGGCTTCACAGGAGGATTGTCCGCATCAAGCAGGATCCACTGGCGAGCACTCGCAATGTTCGCTTCCGAGCTGTTTTCATCATCACCGGAGGAGATTCTCAATTCACCGCCTTCGCTGTCTTCACTTCCGGACACAAGATAAACATCTGTATCCGAATGATCATCACTCGAAGAAGATGACGAAAAATGAGAAGCCTCTTTTTCGTGTTGACGAGCCAGTTATGCATGGGTGACCGCCACCGCAAGCCATCTTTTCATACAAAAACCGCGCTCTTTCCGCAGGAGAAAAATAAATTGTCGAGTAAATGCTGCCATCTGGTGGATTACACGCAATCTAAGCTGTAGAAGAGCGCCTCTTGTCCTGAACGCTAGAGGGGAGTACCTATTCCGCTAGGACGAGCTCTGCTCGTCCAAAGCAGTTTGGGGACAGTTTGGGGCAGGACGAGCTCTGCTCGTCCAAAGCAGTTAAGGGGTTAAATAGCATATGCTTCGAATATGGAAAGTATTCGCACACCTCTAGTTATAATACCATAAATGCATATCCAGGTTTACCAAACTATTAATTACAGTACATTTAATTAAATCTTCTTTTTAGGGTAGACTAAACGCAGCACACAAGAAAATGTAAAAACACGAATGACATACTTGCGTGCCTTTGCATTCTTCAGCCACACCATAGTGCATGCTCTTATGTCCTCTTCCGTCGCATTACGAGTCCGCACGTTGCTATGCACAGCTTCTGTACACATACAAAAACACAAATATCGCGCATTAGTTCCTTCTTGTACTAAAGACATCCTTTATTGCCATTTATCACAATCCACTCCATTGTACAATGACAAATTTCACCAGAATTATGCACCCTTGGTAAACAAATACCACACATTGGAGGCAAGTTTATATACGTGTAGCCAACAAGACTATATCAACGTCAGAAAATTTGAACTTATTTTTCTGAACAGCAGTGGAATTATAAAATGCTTGCGGAGATCAAGCTATGTCATACCTTTAATGATGGTCCACAGATTTAGGTTGCAAAGGCTCAGCTTTGTCTTTTGTCCTTTGAAGCTAAAGGCTGCGGCCAGCTGGTCTGCCAGCAAATAGCGGAGTTGTACTCGGACGGCTTGACCAGTAGTCCCTCCTCCAAGGCTGGCGAGGCGTTTGACCTGCGAAAAAAAAATTTGTTAAACACAACTACAACATGAGAGGCTACAAAACCAACCAAAGCCTGACGAGTGTCCTGTTCAGCATCCAGTCTTTCTTCGAACATCCCCAGCTGCTCTGGAGTTTGCAAAGGCAAATCGAAGTCTTCAATCCCTGCGGATACTGAGCCTGTGACCCTCTGAAGTGCTGTCAAGATTTCCTCATTCAGATGTTTTATCTGAATGAGGAAATCTAGAGGAGATCCCTGAGGATGCTGGCGTCTTTCACCTGTAAAATGATGCAAACTGTATATGTAGCTTAGGTATAAAGCACAGGTTAACCCCTTAACAGTTTTTATTTTTTTATCGATTTTCTGCCAAAAAATGTTTATTCTTTAAATACTGATATCAAATCTTTTGCTTCTAAAAAGCACGTTTTGATTGAAGAAAAAAAAAATTCAAACGTATCTTAACTCAAGTATCGTAAAAACCGGAATATAGGTCAAATTTTTTTTTTCAGGAAACAGCCCTAAAAAGTCGACCCCCGTCTTATATACCGGTCACTGGCAAAAAGACTTCACAAGTCTGGCCACTATGGGCAACTGAAGTCAACAGCCACCATCACCATCGCAATCATCGGTGTCGCTTTTACTACCAGCCTTGTGCAGTGGGCGGCCTCATTTCGTGCTTTTGTTGTTGTCTTTTGAATCTATTTGGGCTCCAAGGTGCTTGTTTTCTTGTTTCGACCAGTGGCCGATGACAGTTCACCGCAGCGTTAAAGAAAAGAGCAATAGAGTTCGCGTAGGCACAAAGAAATCTGGTCTGAAATGTGTGAGAGGTGCGTTGAGATGCTAGCGTGTACGCACGCAAGTCACAAACAATAACTGAAAGTTTATACTTGCACAGGTGTTCTCGCTGCTCCAATCTTGGGGGATACTCTTTCTTTGTTGCTTCCTGTGATGCCGGCAGCTCTGGTTACAGCGGCACGTATGGCTATGATCAGCGGGCAGATAGAGTGCACCACAGAAGCATTTGCTACTGGCGGATGCTGAAGGATCACATTGCTGCGATCAGAAGAAAACTTTGTTTCAGTGCCAAGCCAGATCACAGCGTATCTAGAGCTGGACACGAGGGTTGCACAGTTTAACTGGGAGCCGCGCTCATGTCGTGATTGCTACCGGGGGCCTCAAAGTGCATCCGAATTAATGCTGTCAAGACGGTTGTGACATTTTACGAAGATAATGCTTGAGCCCATCTTATGGCTTTCTGCCATGTGGAACTTACATGTAAACACATGCGTAAATAAATGGAATTTTCTCTGTGCACCATTTGAAATTGCGTTTATTTCATGGTAAAGGCGCCTTCTGATACTTTGGCCGTTCCATGTACCTTTTTTTTTCCCAATATTCAGTATTTAGAAGTGGGGGGAGGGGTCGACCTATATGCTGGTCCAACCTATATTCCGCTTTTTACGGTAAGCATAACAAAGTTTATAGTCTCATGGCCTATTAGTGTCTTTCGCGATTCGCGAAATAATGTCATCGTCAAGAAACTGGCAAATATAACACGTCGAGTCATAGAAGTAAACTTCAGTATCTGAATGTTCAGCCTGAAGAACTGTACGATGACAAAAGGCTTCTTTTATGCGATGATGCACAAGCAACGCACGCGTCAGGACAACATTTTCTAAACACAAGTTGCAAAAAAATGTAAAACAGTTAAAATAAAAGAAATTGCCAAGCAAATGCTGCGATCTGTGAAGTGACGCATGAACAAGCCTGGAATTGAGCAAGTCTCGTTGAAACGTTCTTGGGGAGGTATTATCTCAAGCGGGCAGGCCACACTCGTCCAAAAACGTTTTGGGCAGAGTTCGGCAAGGACGAGCTGTGCCCGTGCAATACGGTTAAGGGGTTAAACACCTAAACAACTATAATCAGGCGGCTAGTTCAATACAGTAGAAGCTCGTTATAACGAAGCGGGATATAACGAACTAATGGATATAACGAAGCAATCGTAATTCCCCTTGAAATTCCCATAGACGCCCATGTATTTAAAACCTCGTTTTAACGAAGCTACAATTTCCTCGCAATGGATATAACGAACCTTTTTTTCCCCCACCGAGCATTTACTGATCATTTTGGTACCCGGCAAGTCAATGCCGGGTACCAAAATAGTCTTATGGCGCGCGACGCTTTACGTCGCATACGGTAATTCAAAACTCGCGCCACGCGCTCCCGAGGAGCCGCCTGCCAACAAGCGCGAGGGTGCGCGTCTGCCTGCCTCCCCTTTCCACCGAAACTCGTGGACTCACCCGCGCACGTCACCCAGCCTCCCCTCTCCCGCGGAACTCGTGGACCCGCCCGCTCTCCTGCTGCGCGCGTGCGTGGACGGCCGCCCAGGCCGCCGGCGACGCGGCCGACGCGGCGGCGACCGCGGGCCTTGTGGTTGCTTGTCGTTCGCTGTGTGTGCATGAGAACAGCGTCTCTCTCGGTTCCCGCCGCTAGACAGGAGATGGACGACGGCAACGGCAAACGAAAGCGCAAAACGATTACAATCGAGCAGAAGGCGGCTATGTTGAAAGCCGTTGAGTCCGGCGTCAAGAAGAAAAAAGTGGCCCAAGATTTCGGCGTAGCGTTGAGCAACAAAGAAGCAGTCACCGGTGCTGTTGCACGATCGCCAACTGCTTCCGGCATGCCTCGTTTGGCGTCAAAAGCGGCGGTGACAGCGAAGATATCGGTGCTGCCGCCAATGAGGGTGCCGCGGGTGACCAAGACCTGGCGTCGTGGGACGCTCTCGTTGACGCCGGAGTTGTGCCCGACTGCGACACCTTCTGCACGTACATCAGTGCCGATGCTGACGCGGTGACAGGGGTGGTGATGACGACAGTGACGAATGTGTCGACGACAGCCCGGAGTTTGCGAACCCGATGTTCGGATCGGCGCTCACGATGACGGCGAGGACGGACTCGACATAGCGGCAGCGGCCGAAAAAGGCATCATCCGTCTGAGGAAGACACGGCAGAAGTCTATTAAGGACTTTTTTTTCTGCTAAGTGAGCCGCCAGCTGGTGCGCCGAGTTTGGCGTGAATAAATTAGCAGTTCTTTGCTCTTCTTTCTTTTTTTCTTCTTTTACTAGTTTTTCTCCGTGCGACGGCCGTTTTTCGTTTGCGTGGTGGGCTGCTGTGAGATTCGGTAGTGAGTACATCCTCTCTTGCGTGCTAATTGTCGGTAGAAATGGATATTGGCTATAACGAACTAATGGTTATAACGAAGTAATTACGACTCCCCCTTCAACTTCGTTATAACGAGGTTTTACTGTACTCCCTTTATATTTTTCGGTGCTTGGAAATAGTTTCCCAAGGCCATGTGAAAAACAGTTCTTGGGGGGTATGCTTTTGCTGGCAGAAACTGTGAACACATCCATAGTGTAGCTCCCATCCCTTCGCAAGGCTAATACCATAGTCAAACCAGGTGTGCAGGAGTCTCAAAGGCTACTCAACAAATTGCAAATTAAACTTTCATTTCTTTAGGAAAACTATTCACGCCAACTGCACACTATGTTTACTTTAGAGTCATCACCTATGATGACACAGTGCCAAAGAAAAATACAAATAAAAGCAGCAACAAGATCCATCGGTGAAAAAAACAGTGAGAATTAAGCACGTAGGGAGAAACAGGACAAGTGCTGACTTGAAAACGGTTTTGTGGCGAGGAAATTTCTTCTCGCCACAAAACCGGAGTTTCACGAGCTTAGAGTGATTTTTACTGTTATGTGCGAAAGTGCCGCATGTGACGGTGCTCTTTCATCACTCTTAGCGACAAAGACTCCTTATCTCCATGTCCTACATTTTAGATTCATTTCTGTAAGTTTAGTTTTAACCACTTTACACATGCACGGCTGGGAGTGCATGATAAATCTTCCTTTCTACAAGACCCTTTTAAAAGGTACATTCGTGTACGAGCCCAATAAACCCAAGCAACTGGTAATGAGCACTCGTCCTGTGTTCCTGCCTTGTCGGTGTTCATACTCTGCTATTTTTTTAGCAATGGATTCGTACCAACTAGCTTGTATTAATACCCTTTTAGGCAACAAAAATATCAGTACACCAATTTGGTGCTTCTCTGTTGTCTTTGGCACAATTTTATGAAGATTCCCCCCCACCCCCAATAAAAAAAAGGAGTTCAATACTGTACTTACTTTGCTCAGACTGACAGTTTTCATCTGAATTACACGCAGGTGACTGACCAAGTGATCCGCGTAGTGGCGAGGTCAATCTGAAAGGATACCTCCAATGCTCATGCCCGTCATCATGAAACATAACTTACCTGGAAGACATGTATGCATGGTGACTTTCATGGGCAGGAGCATGAAACCTATGTGTCATAAGATAAACAAAATTTTATTCCTATATAGCAGTCATTTGTAAGAAATAAAGAACAAAACTTACTCTGCTCTTGAGTGGAGCTCTGCAAAAGAGGGCTGCGGGTTTCTGCAGAGAACAAAAATGTTTTGATAAAGTAATTGCTACCAAATTATAGTTCACATACCCAATAGTCGCGGGCAGTGCTTGGTCACCACGGTATTGGACACCTTGACGACTGTAATGAAGTAGAGCAGTCATTCATAACACAACTTCGAGCATGAAGCAAATTATGCAGTTTATGTGCTGACCTTGGCAATGGTCCAGGAGACAATGTATAGTTCCTACATGGCAAGTAAATGAACTTGTGAACAGTCCAGATTGTCAATGAAAATTATGCATCACATGAGTGGGTAACAACATATTTACTGTGAGTATAGCTTTGAACCTTACATGTCAAATGAAGGGGAATGATAACTGGTGCTTGTAGAAGCTCCAGACCACGGCCTGTGACACTGGTTCCTGCAGGTGGAGAATAGTGTCAACCTCAAATATTCAAGTTTCAACATCATCTAATCAGCATACCCTTCAGGCCTAACCACTTCTACAGCAGGTAGAGAAAGTGTACCCTGGTGACTGTGTTTCAAATATAAAAGTTAGACATTCAATAGAGGAATGAAAACTCTCCACATCATGCAATAAACATACCCCACTGGCCTAGCTTCATCTGAGAAGAGCACACCATGGTGACTGCATTTTGAAGAAAAGGTGAATTATGGTACATAATACCAGAAAAGAAAAATTTCCAAAATATGTAATGAAGGTACCTCATAGGCCTAGAGACTTCCACGGCAGGTGGCAACAGTGTACAGTAGTTGCTGCATTTAAAACAATATGAGCACTTCGTTACAGCATTCGGCGGAAAATTAGGAAAACTTACAAATGTTGCTGGTGCTGCTCAGCCTGTTCAACATGTGGCTGATAGTCTCTGGACAGAAAAGCATAGATATGGATAGTCGCTATAAAATCCATGGCTACAACAGCATGACTTCACACAAGGACAAATTACAATGTGCTGAACCCGCCCTTCCTTTTCCTTGTTCTGTTGAAAGCCATGCTCTTGCAGCAATACAGATGCACAATAAGTAATATACCGTATTAAGTAGGTGTTTTTACCAAAAATAAATAATAAAAATAGGTGTTCTTCTCAATAGGCCAGGGTTTTCAGCAAATGCCCCCCCCCCCTCCCCCGAAAAAAAATTCCTGGCTATGGGCCTGTTTGTGATATACCTTTTGTGCACACACTAAATGACATGAACAGTGAATTAGGTAGTGCTCTCCTCCAACAGGCTACAGCAGACTAAGATTAGAGTTCATGAGAGGACAAATATAAACGGGCATCTGGTGGTGAGTGTACACAAGCATGACAGGGTCAGATCGGTTTCAAGTCTAAATCTTGTCCTAATGTGCCTTTACTACAGCGGCGGCTCAAAGCATGCTTAGGTGGCTTTACGGACAGGCCACTCTGAACACGAATTGAGATAACCCCACTGATGGGAAGACTGTCTAATGTACTGGCTAAAACGAACCGTTTTTCTCGCTAAATGAGCATTCATATTTTTATTTCATTACTCAAAATTACTTTAGGCACCCCAAGCGGCAAAGAAGTGAAGATGCATATGATCCCCATCACGTTACCTTTTACAGGTGTATGCTGTTAATTGTCTCTATTTTAGTGCTGAAATGCAGTACACCTTTTTATTATAATCTTTTCTAACTTAAAATGTGCAGATATGCCTTCATTAACACTGAGCACAAGAGTGGTGCCGCCTTCGCTTGACGCATTATCCAATGCTCACGAGCAGTAGCAGCATGAACGTTGTTAGCTGAGGGCCTAGCGGCAGCTGCCATCGAGTTGGAGAAATACAATGAGCACCTCATGGGAGCTCATTGTGGAGGGAACGAGCGCCTGTCTCGCAAGGCAGTGAAAAAACCTCATGTGACAATGAGCGCTTAGAAAACTTATTCTACCTGCTTTTTATTTCAAGAACAGTAGAAAATGTCAATATGAAGGTGATTAACTAGAGCTGCACTACCTCCTGTGAAATCTGAACGTTGAGCGTAATGAACAGTTTGCGAGAAGGACTATTAGCGTCACCATCGCTTCACGACAGTGCTGGAGGAGACTAACTACATTAGTGGCTTCTCAGTACAAAAAATTCTGCTTGCAAAATATCCACATGTTTTTGGAATCGACCACTACAGGTTTAACCCACTAC